>NW_009695316.1:0-19208 GCF_000703405.1 Apaloderma vittatum | reverse complement strand
CAGCGTCTGACCTCTCTTTCCGTGAAGAATTTCTTCCTAATGTCCAGCCTAAACCTGCCCTTTTGCAACTTGCAACCATTCCCCCTGGTTCTGTCCCTAATGACCTGTGAGAAGAGACCAGCACCAACCTCTCTACAACGTCCTTTCAAGTAACTGTAATCCCCCCTCAGCCTCCTCTTCGTATCTTTTTATTCATCAGCTGGTGGCTAGAGCAGTCAACATTACAGTACGCTGGGCCAACACCTTCCCCTCCTTTTCATACTACAGAAGCATCCTCAATAGATTTTTATATCTATGCACCATAAAGGAGACAGCAACACCAGATCAACTCAAAGCATGTGGTCTAATACAACCACTGCAACATTCAGATTGCTTTCAGGCTGCCAGGCTGAAAAGTACAAAACAAGCTCACAAGATTAAGACAATTCCCAACTACAGCCAAGCTATAAATATAGTACAAACTGGAAACATACGATGCTATTTTCATGGTTCTGCAACAATATCCAATTGCAGCCAGAAAAGTGGAGAAATCAGAAAGGGGGGGGGCGGGGAGGAAAAAAACAAAGGAAAAAAAAGCAGCATCCTTCACATGTTCTTTGGGCTGTGGAATATGCACATCTCCTCCTAACACGTTCCTAAAGCTACAGATGCTATGAAATTGGTAAGACGCATGAATGCAGAGGTTGAAGTGTCGAGGCTTCTGAAGCTGTTGCACGCTGTTGCAGAGTGCAGATGAAAACCAGAAAAATAACACTTGTTCTAAACAAATGCACTGGAGAAAAGTCCAGCTTAACTGTGCACTTTCTAAGGCTATGGCTTTAATTCTGTCCTTTAGCCATCCTCAACTCAGACTTCAGACAGCAGAAGGCCAAGAAATTCAGTTTCTGGCATTCATGACTAGCTTTGACAACAAAGTTGTAGAGTTTCAGGTATGCGAAGATTCCCATAACCCAAGAGGAACTCAGTGCAGGTTTTGCTAACACCAGTCATAAGATTCTGCAATCCAGGCTTTTGACTTTTATTTTCAGATCAAACTCTGCTGGTGGAAAATGTTACCGCTTCACTGCAGTCTACTGTGCCTGAAGGAGCCTTTAATCAAAACCAGCAAGAATACCTTAAATAGTTTAAAGTTTTTCCCAAAAGCTAACTTGGACTGAAACACACTGGGGAACGTCTACCAGCAGCACTCCCCTCATCCAGCCTGGACACCAGCTTCTGCCTACACAATTACTTATCGGTTTGCAACTTTAATCACAGCCTGTCTGTGAAGAAGCGATGAATTAATGATAAGCTTTGGGAAGAAGAATCCATTCCATACCCTATTTTCTTCAGCTTTAAAAGGAACTTTAAATGTAGCCACAGATATACAAACATTCCAGCTGGTTCCTATTCAGCTTGTTTATTTGAAAGAACAAGTCTCAGAATAGAAACAGTGTCTTTCTACTACACAAACTCCTCCTTGTCTAATCCTGCTGGCTAATTTAAATACAATTTCTCCCTCTGTCATTAAGCTAACTTTAGTATTAGCTTTTCATATCAATTACAAAGTAACATCAATAACTTACAATTTCTATCCACTCAGCAGCTACCTCCTGCAATTAAGTCACCTGCAAAAGCAGCTCTCCGACCCCAAATACCCACGTGGCTTAAGCCAGTTCCAAGTACTTGGCTGCACGGTCGCAGCGCGCAGGTTAACAATGACTACACTCGGCAGGGCTCATGCATGTCAGCAGCTGTTGGTAAAAGGCAAGAAGCCTGCAAACATTAATCAAAATAACATACATGTTTTCTTGAGTCTTTCAGTCTTCTATAGAACAAGGCCACTGGCAGGGAAAAATGACATACCAATACTGCCCTGTTAGATTGGAAAGTACTTAACTGATCACTGTGCAAGGAAGAGAAGATCCACTGCTTTTGAACTTTAACTGGTCACTTAAGAACACAGAAAAAGGCTGATATGTTCTTCTAACCAATTACTGTAGGTAAAACAGATTATTCCTTAAATCATGCATGAAGTTATTTACATTAGTATTTATCTGTATCTAGACATGATCTGTAAAAATAAATAAATAAATAAGATCAAAGGCATAAAAAAAGTTGGGCAACACAGGACTAATACAAAGAAATAAAACTAATGCTTTAAATCTCCACAGTGAATACAATTTCAGGCAAGTAAAACAAAGATGGGGAGGACTGATTCAAAAGCAGAAAAAAAGCCTTTATTTGTACTTAAAAATGTCCGCAGACGGCAAATACACAGAAAACTTGTTCAAGATCACACTTCTCCATTTATTGTTTTTAGCTGTTTAGGAAATCACCTTGAAGCAGATTTCACAGCTGTCTTAACTCAGTGCACACTTCTCACAAGAGCTCTAGGTGCTCTACACGGATAAGGAATAAGTCCATTTCACATATACAGTAGCAAAATAAAGTTCAGGAATGCAAACAGCTCCCGAAGGATAATCTGGTGAGAGCACTACTGAAGGCCTCCTGCACCACTGTCTCTTTGCCAGAGTTTCTTGGCACTGGCTCAGCGCTAGGAGCAGCTTCAGATTCCTCGCTGTCAGAAATTAGATCCCTAAGAAAATACTTCAGCCACATTTAAAAGAAGTGTGGCTACTATCACTGAGAAGGCACTGTGACAACTGGCTCACCAAAACTGTGGGCCATACATCAGCAAACAAATAGCAAATTCTTTTTCTACCGAAAGACAACTTTTCAGTCAGAAACTACAGGTGAGAACTTGATAGAGAAGCCGCGTCCTTAAGCCTAGCCCAACTCAGACAAAGCTTGGGGTGGGCTGGGGGAACTGTGGTGTCCTAAAGAGCCAGGCCTAAAGTGTCCTAAAGAGTCAGGCCCACAGGCCCTCAGCTGCAAGGATCTCTTCAAATTCTGTATGTCTGTGTATGCAGACAAGAAACTCTAAAGCTCCAGAGCTATTTTAAGCTTCTTCAGTTAGCCACTCATCAGACACTTGGAAAGCGCCCAAGAAAAGAAGCAGAACCTATTAATATGACTTGGAAAGACAACCCAGAATACAGAAGACTAGTCCAGAAGCGAGCTGAGTTCCAGCCCAGGAGAAGAGAATGCTCATAAGGTGATGGCCTGAAAAGAGACCAGAGAATGCAGTTGGAGCACGGCGATGGGCGCGTAGCTTTACTTGCAGCGCTGCCAGTCGCCCAGGCACACGTGTTGGCAGCACGGGAGGCTACGGCCCAACTGGAAGAGCTGGGTTTGAATCTTCAGCTGGTAGGACAGATACCCACATAATCAAACGTTCTAAATCTCAAACTTATAAGCACCTAGTCCATTTCTGGAGAAACCACACAAGATGTTTGTCTGCTAGGCAAGTATTTCTGGATTTCCTATGAATGATAAGCAAAGCATTTTTTTTTTTTAAATGCAAGAGAGTAACCACTGTGAAGCACAGTAAGTTTTTTTGACTGTGTTTGAATTAGTATATAGTTTTTCTCCAGTAGCTAACAGTGTCTATACAATGCAAAAACTGTGACATAATGCCCTGATGCCATTATATACTTTTAATCATCTTAACCATACACACAAAATCCATCTTTGGCTTTAGTCCATGCACATATTGCAACACACAAACATCTATTTCATGCTAATAAAAGAATGTTGCTAATAACTGCAGGGTATATTTTATAAATTGTTACCACTTGTATTCTACATATTTCAGTGACAGCTCAATAGAAAAAAAATATCGAAAAAAGCTCTCAGTAATACCATGGACTCTCTGGATTTGTCTTGGAGTCTTCAAGGCTTCCCTACAATTACTAAAAACAGTGTTCAAAATGCAGTCTGTCTACTTCAAAACACACCATTACGGATGGGTGGGTTTGGACTAATGTTAGGCAGCTTGGGGGAAAAAAAAATTAGAAAAATTATCTTTTGGCATAACTCCATAAACTCTGCGTTAGAGTAACAGGATGCAAAGTAAGAAGCACAGTGTTCACAAATTCCATCACAGAAAACGGATATCACTACCACACTACTTAGTAATTGATAAACAGATGCTATTGCAGCTTAGTTGCTGCCTATCCTCTTCAACGCAAGCTTTATTTATCTATGTGACTTCAGCAATAACTGTTTCAATACCTTAACAGAGATTTGGGATTTAAAATTCAATCAAACAAAACCTTTTTTCCAAGTAATTTTACTTCAGAGTAACAACTAAAATGTGACTTTAGGTACTCAAAGAGAAAATTATATTTGCATCATTAATTCTTCCTCAGAACCCTAGATAATTAACTATGTATCTTCTCAAAACGTACACATAATCTGGCAGAGATTGGAGGGAATTCAGCTAAGCGGCTAGACAGAAACATGGGGGAAAGCATACTATTCTATCCAAGGGCACCACGTTTCCAGAGGCAAAAATACAGTCAGTCTATGAATACAGGAGATTATGTGAAAGCCCAGAGTTTTAAGTTTAAGTGTCTAAAAACAGGAGCCAATGTAACTCTTTCTTTGCACCTCCAGTTCTTTTATTTACATTAAAGCCTGCACATAGCTCACTCTGACCGCATTAGCAGGCTAATGTCACTTTAATTTGCATGTTTTTTAAAATTCAAGAAAACGCCTTGTGCCAGAACAAGATAAGAAAACAAAAACCAAGTACTCACGCTGTGAATAAAGTAGTATCTGAAATTCCAAGAGGGCACAGGTAAAGAGTTGAACCACATTTTCTACTCCAAGCAATTCAAAAACTTCTTTAACTGGAAAATCAAATAATGGTAGTTCGCTGGTGCTTGGCCTCTGGCAGATAATTGGTCCATAAACACCCGAAAATTTTAACGACCTTCCTGCTGGAGGAAGAGGAACCTCATAGAGAATATTGTAGATGTAGCTTTCTAAAGGTAGAGGTGGTGGCTGAGGTGAAGTCACTGCTTGGTGAAGTTGTTCTAGGACTTTCTTACAAGCTTTCATGAAAGACATTGGAGTAATGAGACAAATACACTTTGAGACATAGAGCGTGTCTCTGCTGATGTCATAGGAGTTAAAACGCTGTAGCTTTGAAACAGAAGTGCCATTGCAGTCTCCAGTGCTGCTGCAGCTATCTTTGTCATTTGTGGGTGGAGTATGAAGAATGTCATATTCAGCATTGTGCATGTGATACAACGTCTGCATCGCACTGCAGATCTGCTTGCTAGTAACTTCCTCAAAAAACGTGAGAGAAAATCCAAATGTCCGTGAGCCATCTTCACGAGTGATAATAAAAGAGTGGAACTGAGGTTCTCTGGAATCTGCTTGTGTCTTGAAAGCAAGCCCTTTAGGCATACACAGCTACAAAAAAGGGAGGATGTGAGATAATAACCATTAAAACACACTTTTCTCTCCTCCTGCCTTCACAGAAGCATTGGTGAAAATAGGTTTCACAATCCACAGACTGCCATTGCATTTCACTTTAAATTCTATTACAATACAGTAATATGTATGTAAATCAGAAAAACTAAAGGAATATATTAAAAGTCCTGCATGCAGTTTTTATTGAAACTCATAACTATTTTGTTACCTACCTCAATGGGAATAAAATAACAAAATTCAAACTCAGACAAAGGAAGTATTTTGGTCACTAAAACTGGAAGTCTGACAGAGAAAAGTACCTTTTTCTTGTCTAAATGAAGAAACTGCACCACATTCCACAGAACAGAAAAATCATGCATAAGGAAGATTCATTAATTGACGACTAATCTAGTTCTCTAATAATTCTCTAGAATGCAGAAAAAAAAGTTGTAAAAGAATAAAAAAAACTCTCCCAGGGACTTATGGCATAAAAGTTTTAACTTAATTTCCTTTAAACAATAACCCAATCAAATGAAAAGGCCTTTTGAGCCTGCACAATTTAGATAAATCAATGATTATTTCCCATCTATGATAGACTTCACATTTTTTGTCAAAAAAAACCCACAGACAAATGTTTTCAACTGTTAAGGTAGGTTTTAGTTTTAAAAACAAAAGATATGAAGTGATACTGACCATTCCCACTGCATCCTGGTCAAAAGGGTTCCATTCAACATTCTCAGGATAGCGAGCAAGAACTTTGGATTTAAATGTGCGTCTTAGCGGAGTCTGTTCAAAGTTTTCCCCTGCAGTGAAAGAAAAATACAGAAGTAAGTATTTCATTCCCTTTTTAAGCTCAAACAAGGCCAAAAAGCAGGACATCAGTGAGGAGATGCGAGGATAAGTGAATTAAGCACACACTCCTTTTAAGAGAAACAGAAAGTGCAAGACAGTTAGTTAGCATACAACTATCAGATTGTGGATATTAGCAAGGATTAGCATTGTAACATTTCTATGTCATAAAGTATCTGTGCTTTTCTTTAAGTGTGACTATTTTGAGATACTGGTAATGACAGCAATTCTCCAAGCTACTCTTCAGACACATTGTTACTGAAGAAAAGCACAAATAGACAAGATGCAAAGGTGATGCAAGTTTAAGATATACAAGTGGCATCACTTAATTTCTTCGTCAAGGTTTAGGAAAAAAGAGTATCCGTCGTCTACTACAAGAAGTTAGCTGTGAAGAGAGAGTCTAGAAGGTTAAAAGATCAAGAACCACACAAATGCCCATGAAGACAGGGTATCAGACGAACAAGAAATTGTGCGATTTTTTTCCCCACGCTTTTTCCTTTACCTTCTGTTGCACTTGAAATGAAACGGCTGGCACCATCTCGGGCTTTAGAGGCCTGTATATACTGGCATAAAGCTATATAACAAATAAAAACAACACTGCATTATAAACTTCGTACTGTCGACTAATTACTTAGCTAACACATACCAGTAAAAATACACAAGTATTCTACACAGAATTAGCATGCATAATAAATAGTCTACACTTCTAATATGCTTTTTATAGATATACAACTATAAAAATTTCTCATTTCAGGTATGTACTTCTCGAAGGAGATGATTGCTATGTAACAGAAGCTCATAGTTCCTGCATGTGCAGCCAGAACACCGATGCAGCAACAGCAATCAGATGCTTGTTAAGTTTTACATGTTAAACTATAAAATACTCCCAAAGAGCAGATGATGAAACTCACCCCAAGGACAAGACCATATCAAGACCTTTAGCACTACATGAATGGTCTAACTTTTCACAGATACTATCCACACACTAGACTGGCCAATGCAGTCTTCTTTATAAGCTCTCATATTTCCTCTAGAGAATGACTGTTCAGTGTGACAGCACAGAACTTTCTGCAGTAAATCTTCTGAATAAGCGTAGTTGCTTTTTTAAAAAATATCTGTACAACTGCGTTCCTTAAAATAAGCATAGTTATTTTACTAGAATGTAATTATCTAAATAAGCATGCAGCTGTTCACAGCTGCACTAACAATCAGGCACAATTGCATGAAATCATACATTTTATTTAAATTAAACTATTTCAGCAACACCTGCAAAAGAGAAAACACACTTCAACTCGTCCCTTGTTTTCTTACATGCAGCAATTACGTGGCAATGCAAATTGATTTCAGAATCGGTTGAGTTTTTTCTGTATTTTTCTAGTAATATTTAAAGTTCCATTTCTGAGTCAACTTAGAATCTTTATTTCATACATTTATTTCCATAAAGTAGCCACACACAGAGATAGTTACAACACTGCCTACAGACAACAAAGAACCTAACAAACACATTACACCAAATAAAACTCTGTTCCCATGGAATGCTTAAGAAGTCCTTTGACAGCTGAGCAGTCATATAACTCTGAATTTTGTTTAAACTAAGTCTTAAATATTACTTCAATTGGGCAACTTATCCTGAATCAGGACCTAGGACAGGTCTCAAAATAGTCACTTCTATTTCGCTAATCCTCTGGTTTTTAGCACTGAAATTAAAGGAGAGATTGTTTTTCCTGTTTGTCTGAAAAAACAGTGGCTCAGATGATTTTCATTCAAAACCACTCAGCTACATTATTTATCACTTTGTTCAGTAATATCATTGTTCAGGAGGAAAAAAAAAGCCTATTTGAGGAAATCTGAACTATATTTACAGAGAGGAACAGTTAGGACAAAACAGAATACAACTTGACTGAAATACAGTCATCTTGGGGAAGAGCAGAGTCAATGACAGAAAACGTAACGTCACTTCCACAAGAGCTAAAACTAATCTTAAAAGAGGAAAATAAACATCTGAAGAAATTTCCAGTCTCCCAAAATAGAGTTCTCTACAAAGAGGTTTTAAAAATAACTCAGGAGATTTAACACACCTACTATTTTCTATATTTACATCTGTGGAGATGATGTAATGTCAACTGTTAGGTAACTGACAAAAAAACTCGACATTTCCTGAGCTATTGTGTTCCTGGTTTGGTTTCTTTTTTTCCTGCCACATGCATATAAAGGAGAAAAGATCTGAAGGCCAAATTTCTCCTGAACTTGGAAACCACACACCACAATCACAGAGTTCAGTTATGTGCAAGGTCATGCATATTTTGGAAATAAAAACTGTGACTTCAAAACCCTTTCATTAAGATGATTAATATTGCGAAATACATGCTGTTGCTCTTCCCTTCTGATAAAAAATAGACAAAATGAAACCAAATTTTTAGACCTGAAGTATGTCTATAATTTAATGGAAATACTGAAATTGATTTCTGAAAACCCAGGGAGTCCCGATCCGGGCAGAAACATAAGGCAACGCTTACACACCTTCCTCTAATTCATCAAACAATTCAGCTGTTGTGCAAACACTGCTCTTGCCAGCGTGCCTCCATATTACTTTTCTAGAGCCACCCTTCTGCATTTTCAGGGCAGCACAGTCTTCCATCTTTAGCCATCCCTTCTTGTTAGAACTTTCATGCTTGTAGTACAGTAAGTGATAGCTCACCAATGATAGCTCACCAACAGCATCTGGGAATTTCAACCCAAGGAACAGAAAAGTGATGTGCCACTCCAGGACACTGCCCACCAAGATTGTGGCTTGGACCAGCTCTTCTTCTGCCCAGAGAAGCTGTGGATACCCCCTCCCTGGAAGCACTGAAGGCTGGATGGGGCTTTGGGCCACCTGGTCTAGCGTAAGGTGTCCCTGCCCATGGCAGGGGGTTGGAATGAGTTGATCTTTAACAGTCCTTTCAATCCAAACCACTCTACAAGTGGCTTACAGCCGTCTCAGATAAGAGTTACTCTCAGTACTGATTGGATTAAGTCTTGCATAAAGAGGCAGTTAATTCTCCAACCACTCCCTCTCACATCTCTTCAGTAAACTGCACTCGAAGGACTGTATTCCATGCATAAAAGAAACTACAAACCTGCTCAAGATGACCCAAAGAGATGACACATGTAGTTAAACCGAGCCCCTTTCCACAGCTGCATTGAAGCTCCCACAGTCATCTGGAGCAGCGTATGGAACTGTAAAGCCCGACGAACTTCAACTTCTAACGTTATTTATACCACCTTAGACGATGCTGGCCTACGTGTCTGCAGTTTGGACTTCCTAATTCCAACTACATGAAGAACAGTTAATGCATGCACTCCAAGTGTCCTACACTTGAACCAGTAACTACACCTCATTTTATTATTACCTTACCGAGTCACCTAACACTGAACACAAGCCACAGCACAACACAGACTTGCAGTGTGCATGCTGGCAATCCCTCTGGCTCTCATTTTTATGCTCCTCCCTGCTCTTACCTGTATTACTTTTCTTGCTGCTCAACCTGGGAGCAGAAGACAGGTGTATCCGTGTCTTCGTCTGATGCAAATTAGACATACAAACTCAGAGATACTACACGGAGTTTCCAACCTGTGCAGGACGGCATAGCTTTGGAAGTATCTGCACGAAACTATACATACCATTGACCTCACTTTTATGCAAGATTATGCAGAGGAAAGAAAAAAAAGTCGCAGAAACCAGAATGAACTAAAGCATTCTATAATTCTGTCACCTGCCAAACCCTATCTACCAAGCTTTCCTCAGCCTTGAGAGGGAATAAAAAGACTGAATTCCAGAGGTCTAATTTTAGCTCCTTCCTGATTTACCCCGAGAAAAATCTGATTCATTGCCTTCCATATTCCCCTTCAGGAAGAAAAAAAAAAAATCCCAATACAGCAATAAGAAAAACCATTATGTTATACAACTTGCAGTTTCAACTACTTATGACTTCCCTCTAATACATAAATAATTACAAGTTTAAATTGTGCATTTACTGTAAGTGAAAAAGATGAAAATTTGAATTCTTAACAAAACAAAATAGGAAGACAAGACCTTTTTAAAGGACTGGAAATTCAGACTTAAAATCCTACCACCACAGACACACACCTCTTACTCCACTCGCTTCTTTTTTTTGGCTATGCCATTTCTAAAGTTCTGTTCAAAACCCTAAGCATGAGGGAGTGCAATTTATGGCTGCTGACACTATTCTTAGCTGCATATAACCATGTTACGTAGTAACATATTTCCTGCAAAACCTTCACATGTAATCACGAAATAAACCAGACCTGTACTGAAACCTCCTAACACATGCATAGTAAATTCAAGCTATGTCTGCCAATCACACACATCCTCTCAGGTAGCTTATAGCAGCAGAAGCAACACAAATCTCAATGGGTAGCTTGCAAATTTCTAATGCAAATTCCCAGGAAAACTTCTACATGATTGTAACAATTCAATTTTCCCTTCTGAGCAGTTTGTTTCTTTGCAAGTACGCTTCTAACACTGGATATTTTCTCTCTTCAATACATGAATCAATCATTCTCTGTAACCAACACCCTGCCATGAAAAGTTTCCACTCACGCAGTAAAGTTCTACCTAGTACAGAACAGTACCGTGTGGCTTAAGTTGTCCTTAATTAGAAAGGGCAAACTTGACTTAAAAAAGTCCTGGATACTTTGCAAACAAAATTTATTAAAACTAAATCACAGCCATTATGCTGTCAATTCATTGTTTGGGTTTAGTTTTTAAAGAGTGACTACAGTGCTGCAAATCTAAAAATTATGCAGGACTACAAACAGTACAGGAACTCCTCCCTGCATACTAGCTAGAAAAGAGTCTTCGAGTAGCTATTTCAGAGACAGTCTAGCTCAATTTTTCCTCTACGACAATAAAGAAAAAGTGAGAAGCTAACCAAGTCACCAGAAAAAGTGTCTGATGAAATAACTAAACGGTCACACAACACTGATTTTAAAGAATTGTTTATACTGCCACCTTCATTTGTTCATCTGCTCAAAATAATAACAAAACAAAGACATCCAGAAAGTTCTACTGATTCTGATTAAGCAGTTTGTTAGTTTTACCCTGCCAAGCAGTTTCTTTCTTTAAAATCTTGTGATACAGCCTGTTATTAATTTAATTCAGTCAGTCCTGGTGTACATTTGTGGTATACATAGCATCTTCAAATAAAAAATTACATAGCATGCAAACAAAACACTAACTTTATATTCTCCACCTAAAGACACTCTTACAGGAGTCTTTTGGCACACAGAGGCTGTACATGCAATCCCTGCTGCCATTAAAATGAATGTTAATATCCTAATAATTAGCCAAAGTTTATTTTAAAAACAAAACAGTAAATTTCTCTGATTTCTTGTTTAAAAAATACTAAACCATATATAACTGAAAAAAAACCCAAGCACCTCTATAATGTAGGAAACCAACATTCAAAGTTTGGCAAACTCAAGTGAGAAATTCATTAAACAAGAATTCTTGGAATAAAAAGCACTATTCAAGAAAAGCTGCAGCTGCCAAATCTGCAAGCAAACAGTCACCCCATCAATGGACAAATGCCTTCAGATTATGACTTGTTTCCTTCCTTCCAGTTCCTCCTTCTTAAGCAGAACTGCACGTATTTCTCATTCGAGAGGACTCCCTTGCCCAGCAAATCTCTTCCTCAGAAACACACAAAAAAGAATCCTTCCTTTTTATCCTGAAATACATAAACCCTCTGTCCTGCACGTCTGTCCCCTCTTGCCTCTGTCGGCAAGACCTCCTGGCATAGGCGCAAGCTGAGGTGGTAGTTAGACCAGTTAATTTGTTACTGGAATTGGGGCTTGAACAGTTTTTCAAGTGTTTTAAAGGTTATCCGTACGAGAAAATCTTCAGGATCACTTTCACTTACTGCAGCACTGCTGTTCAGCAACTGGAATCAGAGGCTTCAGTCACTGCCCCTAAGGAATGTGATGTTTCGTTCACCGCCTACAGCCTCCTACAGCCTCCGTCATTCCACTGGATTTGTGCCAGATTTTCACACCTGACACTTCCTCTAAGTAACTTCTTTATGCAAGTTACTGCTCCACTTTCCCCTTTCTGCTTTCTAAAACAAAGTTGCAAATATGTGTTATGGACACCCTGCCCTCTCCTTCGGTATCTATCTTAAGTGCAAGTGCACTCCATGCGGGGCAGACCGCCATCCTTCATCTGCAAAAGGTGAAAAGCTTTCTTCAGAAGAAGTAGAGAGAAGATGAAGAAAATAACCAGAAAGGCTCAAATTTTTACTAATTTTTTTTGGGGGGGCCTGTTTGCCATCTAGGGAACCCGAACTTGCTGGTAACAATCCCTTATCCTATGAGAACACATTCCTTTCAGCACACAGTTTGAACAATACAATTCTTCCCACTGCAGTCACTAAAAGGTGAGAAGGACAAAGAGGCAAGTTAACTGCAACCTGTCAACTGTAAAAGATCCTGTTGTTTTCTCATTTTCTTTTGCTCTCCAGAATTCAAGGATTGTAACATCTCAAGAATTGTAACACGAAGAACCTCACTGTGAACTGAAATAAAAAACAAGAGTTTATTTCACTAACTGGATATTTAGTGTAAATTCTACTGGATACAAATAATCTCTTGATCATCCATTGCTTCAGTAGCATAAATTCTTCCAAGCCCACTGTGGCATATGAAAATTTAAGAGTTAACAGATACCCATTCATCATTTAAGTTTCCGCATTCATCTAGCTGATAACAAAACGTATCGCCATGCACACTCTGGAATAGTTTCAAATGCTGCAACAATGAATTTAAAGCACCACAGAAAACCAGCCAAGACCATCTGCAATCTGTGACTGTAAGGTCAGGAAACCAAAAGCTTTTGTTTTTGTTTTTCTGGTACTGTTTCAATGCAGGCGGGAAGACATGGGACAGGGAAGTGGCAGAGGAAACCATCAAGAATCTAAGGTATCTTTTTAAAAAACAAACAAGAAAAACCCCTCAAAAGTCCCCAGCATCTTTAAGAGCATCCTAAACCTTTTTTTTTTCCTTTTTTAATGCTATTTTGCATGTAACACAGGAAGGCAGATGGACACAATGTATTTTAATCAAGACTGCCTGGCATAATTTTCAAGGAAATGTTCTTAAACACAGAACAGTTTTATTAAACTACTTTGCTGCTTTGCCCACAGCAAAAAGACTTACAGAAAGATATTTAGGTCTGTTTCCAACTAAACAACAGAAACACCATGCAAAATTACAATGACAGGCGTGTTCTCAGCCACAGGGGTTAGTGAGGGGCATTTTCATTACACAATAGATCTGAAATAGATGCAACAGAAGACACTAAGTGAGGAAAAGGGTGGCTTATCTTCAGAATAGAACACAATTCTTTTACATGTACTAGAAATACAAAACAAAAGTGAAGTCAAGCTTATTTTAAGCATATTTAATATAGAAATCAGCTGGGTTTATGCCCATCTAAGACTGGCAGACCCAATGTGGCTGCTTCAGGAAAGCCTGAGCGAACAGCAGCACAGATGATCTCAGGCAACCCTCCTGAACCACTGCAGGTCTCCCTTTACAGCGACATGTCCCATCCAGTTAAATGTCCCCACTTTTCCTGCTCCCATTACCCCCCACCTCCAGTTCTGAGGACTAATGGAAATACATCTATGAAAAAGCACAAGGACAAGTGTTATTGAAAACAAAAATTCAAAGATCTGATTAGAACAGGGAAAATGAACTCCAGTACTTTTATTTAGGCTTAAAAAAATCTTAAAACACAAGTCACAGGCTCAAGTTAACCACTTAGAACTGCATATCATCCCTTCGTTCAAAGTCATAAACGAAGACGACGGCTTGTCGTTTCCTAGAACCGAGATTATGGGTTAAATCCTCTCCCTGGTCAGGCTTGAGGAAAGCAAAGCCTTATGTTGTATCTAGTTTTAACTGTGGAAGACTTTACATGAAGGAAACATTAAAAAAAAACAACAAAAAACCACATACACAATTAAAAACCAAATATCACCCATCCATAAACACACCAATACTTCCCAGAGCACACTTTGTTACCCACACATAATAGATTTGGGACTATTGTGGAATGACTTATCAAAAGAACACTCGATTCACCTCACTCAGTGGTTACGTCCAGATTCCTTCATTTTTTGAGCCAAGCTCAGGCCCTGTTGATAAGGCCTCCCCTGTGAAATGGCACCCATTCTCAAGGCTGCTAGTTACTCCACGGGTCCTGAGCACGCTTCCAGGGGACACATGAACACTGCGACGTTAAAGCAACCGCACAGAGCAGAAGTAACTTGTGTTCTCTGCATCGCAAACCACTGAGAGGTCAGGCCAGCGCTCTGCAGATCACTCACAGGGAGGTCAGTCTGAAGAACTGTGAAGCTGTGCTTCAGGGCACCTACGTCAACTTAATCAATGCCTGTGCATTACCGACCTCTTTCCTCACTCCAAGTCCTGGGGTTCCCGAGAACCTGCTACACTCAATGACACCCTACAGGCCTCACTAGTCCTCATGTAAGGGAAGGACGCAGGAGCACAAGACCGCAGTAAAGACAGGGAAATGGAGACCACAACATCCTACAGTTAAATTGGCCTGGGCTGCCATGAAACCTGATCATACAAGTAAAAACAAAACAAAAAAAACAAAAAAGGCAATACTCTGCACTTCTACAGGACAGTTTGGAACTAAAATTCTCTTGCCCATCAGACTGTAAGCAAAGTAGCATTTTCCTGGAAAAACTAAGAGACAAGCCTTGAGCAGAAGCACTCAAAGTAAATTCTTCATCATCCATCACTTTGTGTTATGATACTTGATAATTTCTTTGCGCAATAATATTTTAAGCCTCCCAGGGTTAATATACCAGTATGCTGCAAACTTGACTACAAACAACAAATGTGAAAGGGCTGTCAAGAAATTCAGAGAGAATAATTACTGCACAACATGCAACAGTAAGAAATTGCTTCTGACACTGTCACTTTATGTGCATTTTTTCTGCTACATGACCCCTGCAGGTCAGAGGGAATTCAAAAGATAAGTATGAGAAGTCATTACCAAGAATACTCAAGTAGGACACCACTAAGTCAAAAGGCAGATAAAAACAGTTGCAGTGTTTTGTAACTAGAGGATCAATAATTTGAAGGGGAAAAAAAGTGGTTTACTAAAAGGGGAAAAAATTGGTTTACTATTTAAAAATTTCAGTATTTTCCAAATAATTCATTTAAGGTGTTCTCGTCGTGTACTCTCTGTCTTGCAAAACAACCTGCGAAGATAACAAAACAACACAAAAAAATCCAAAGGAAAAAAAAGTCAAATTAATCCATCTTTGAATGCCTTGATTTAATAACGTAACATTTCCATGGCTTTATTAAAAGGCTTCAAAAAACAGAATTGTAAACTTTAATTCTTCAGACACTGTTTCAGCATCTTCAGTCTACTCTCAAATCAAGAGCCTGTAATCTTTCTCCTCCCCCACACCTTACCCAAGAGCCTTCCAAATAAGCTGAATTTTTAACTGAATACTGAAGAGTGGAAGAATTAAGAGTTTTGGGAGTTTTGAGGGGATGAGTCTGTAAAGCACACAGCTCAGTTTAGCCTAAAATACAACTATGATAATCACAAAATAGGCATTATAGAAACACCACGCAATAAACCGTAGCTTCAAACGTAGTTCAACCAAGTACAGCTGCTTCCCACTTACATCAGCTCTCCCATTCTTTATTCTACATATCAGCTACCCTAGCACGTCTGCCTCAGTTCCCAAAGAGACAAAAGATCTTTTTGGCACTCAAACATGGCAAACAGCTCCAGCTTCTTGGGAAAAGATAGAGGGGGTAGGGAGGAGTGAAATAAACTATTATCTGGATTAAAATGTTTCACATGTGCCAATGTAAGTCCAGCCAAAAGTTGTTGCTATCTACTGCCTGTCCACAGTGACCTGTGTGAAAACAGTGTGTGGTCTCAGCCTGGGTGCTGCTGGAGAGCCCCCCGCAGAGTTAACACCTTGGTTAGCAACGCTGGAGAAGCAAGGAAACTGAAAAACCTGCCTTTCAGTCTCAGAATGAATCCCCAAGGGAAGAGGCACACCATTAGGGAGCTGTGGGCAGCCTGCAACAATACCATCCAGATTAGGGACAAAGAGAGAAAAATAGGAAAAAAATCTAAACAGAACAAAACAAATCAACAACAACAAAAAAAACCCTACCAAAATCAAAACCCCAAAATCACAGGACACTTGCCTTTGGAAAAATCAAGCAATGGATACCACTAATGCCATTCACTTCTGCAGCAACTGTTGGTACTACTACCAGTACAAAAACTCCAACAGTTCCATACAGTGCAAGTATTTCCACCATCATTCAGATCACATCTAACTCAACAGATAAAGGACTCCAACATGAGATGAGGCACGACATTCATTCCCTTTACCTTTCCAAAGTACAGTCAGACAACCCAAGCCCTGCACTCCTCAGTACGAGACAGACATGGACATGGCGGAGGGAGTCCAGTGAAGGGCCACAAAGACAATTTAAGGGTCTGCAGCATCTCTCATATGAGGAAAGGCTTAAGAGAGCTGGCAGAGCTTAAGCTTGATACACTGTTGGGGTTTTTGTTTGTTTGTTTTGTTTTACCACCACCTAGTAATTTTTTTTGTATCTGCTTTAACAGGTCACCCAGTGGGAACATGATTATCAGAACAAGAAAGGATGTCCAGATGACCAGATCACTTGGATTTAGGGATAAAAAGCCCCTAGCAATAGAGTGCGTGCTATCTTTAACCCATGCTAACTACCAAGTCCTATACACAGTATTTCTCACTATATTAAAAGAAAGCAAACATATATATACACACATACACACACACCGCAACCAATCAGCCAACTTCTTAAGGAAGAAGTGTTACAGCTGTGTTATTTAGTAAGCTTCTAACTTACAAAGGAAAAACACTATCAGGGGTGTCTCTTCAAGAGAAGTAACTAGACTGAGCATCAATTCATGATTTTATGTTTCATTTATAAGGCTGCAGAAAATGCTGCATCATCAATATTATGGCCGAATACCTGAAACACAGTTTCATTAGCTCGGCGAGAACAAAGTCTGCCGACAGCATCCCTGGAGGCCCCTGCAGCGGCCGCCCGTTCCCTGCGGCGGTGGGGTGGCGATGACATCATGCTCCGCCCGGCCACCCCTGACGCAGCCGAGCCCCGTTGTGTCCCGCTTCGCTGGCTGGAGAAGGAGCCGGCTCCCCACCCCGGCACCCACCGGCTGCGGCTGAAGGGCCGGCACCTCTCCTCCGACAACGGACGCTTACAGAGCAAATTGGTTCAACAGTACAAGGATTCAGCACCTATTTTTTAGCGCAGAAATAAGAAGGAGGGGAAAAAACCCACAAACCCGTGAACAATAACCCTTTCATTCAACCAAGAAAGCCTTCCAGGAAACACAAAGTGTTTCAAAGCTTTAACAAAAACCTGATGAAATCAACAGAGGCCCTTTCCATTTATATCCGTGGGCACCGGAGGAGGCTATAGCCTAAGACACAATTTGAAAGCATTATCCGTCACATGACCATGCATTATTAATAACACAACAAACTCAAGAAAATGCACTGGAATTCCAGCCAGCTCATATGCCGTGAAGTTATCGTAAATTCATCCTTCTGACCCTTGTTTCCCTTCCCCTCTTTGTTAAAATCCTTTTCTCATGCAAAAATCAGTCTCCCCATATATACTAAAATCTATTCCCTCCCCCTAAAAACTCACACCTTGTCATAAGCAACACCACTACTGTATCATGGTGGAACAGCAGAGCCCAAGATGTATTACATGGTACAGTTTTACATACTACAGATGTAGTCCTTGACCAGGAAAGCAAAAACAGAAAGAACATCATGCTCCAGCTTTCAGGCCTGGGCACTCGGAGTATTTTTTAAAAGGTCCTAATGTCTTCCACTGGTTTAAAGTAATACACTGCTGTTTTAAATTTAATTATGTGAGGAGAGTTATTCATGATGCTATCGAGAGCAGGGAGTATTACTGAATGTGCCTTGCACTACGTTACACAAACAGATACACAGTAAATGAATAACGAAATTAACATCAGAAAATGTTTTCAATCCAGAAACTTTGTTCACTTGTGATTTAATTAAGAAAAATCTGTGGAACCTCACAAATCCTTCAATTAAATTGTACTGTATTTTGTTCTCTTGGATTTCTTAAATTAAATTGATTAGGTAATTTAAAGTGCCATCATAGAGCAGATCATTATGCTGTATTCACTCTTCAAGTCTCCAACTGTAGTCTACAGTTATTTTAATATCAGATAAACATGAATTGTTTTAGGGTAAGGTACTGCTCAGCTTGAGGGGCATATGAGGTTTTGTCCAAAGTCATGAAAAAAGAAAGAAAGTTTCCATCACAGTTAAAGTTTAGTAGAGTTCAAAGTAAGAAGTCAGGTCTAATAACACATTTCACTCTATAAGAAACAAGTGTTCATTTAGCATGTGTGTGGGTTTAAATATAATGATCTGAAGCAATCTTCAGGACATCTTATAAAAGCAAGCTAATTAATTAAAAAAATACAGAAAGAACATTTCATTGGCCAAGTTCTGGGCCCAAGTACACAAAATCAATATGGATGTTAGGTCAGGCTTTCTCCACTGCATTCCTATATTCTGAACAGTTAAAGATGCTAAGCAACTACCTAATTTAGCTGAAGCCAGGACAGTAAAGCTAAAGCTGTAAAAAAAACTGTTGGCAAAACCAATTTTTATAATTTTAACCTTTAAACCACAGGTTTGACACAGCGTTGCGGGACAGATTGCTATGGTTTAGCTGTATATTTGGTGCGAACACTCTCGTCTAACAGAGTAATTACTTAAACCAATTTCTTCTTAGATACTGCTGGAAGACAGTTTCATGCCATGGTACCACAAAACGTAACACAGGACAAGCAAAAAGCGTTTTGCTTTCTCTCCAAAATCTGATTAATTAAGATTAGGGGTCTCAAAACGTCCCAGAGC
>NW_009695315.1:937-14254 GCF_000703405.1 Apaloderma vittatum | reverse complement strand
AGAGTGTAGAAACGTACATCAGTCTCACTACAGAGAACGCTCTCAAAGCAACATGTTTTAGATGTTTCAGGTTCTTATACTTCATTAAATAAATCCCTCAGAATTCGAACCAGAGCGTGAGGGTTTTTCATTGTTGTTTGCTTTGTCTTTTTCTAAAGGATTGTTTCAAAGAAAGTTAGCTCAGAGCATTAGTCACTCCTGTCAGCTTCTGTCAGCTTTGTTCCCCCGCGACAGGAGCTGAAGGTCTGCGTGCAGTGTCACACCTCTCTCTGTCCTAACCATGCGTCGGTGGTTACCTGAAAGGCTGTGGATGAGAAACTGCTGTCACCCCCTGAGTAATGGGAACAAGGAAGGAGGACATCGCACGCGCTGATTTGACAAAGGATTAACCTGTTTCCTCCACTGTAACGTAATGGGCTCAGTCATTACTCATAGAGCTCCACGAGACTTCACATGCCGGGGAAGTGGGCTGCCAAGCAGTTAGGAAAGAAGAGACAGGAACCAACAGGCACAGTGGATGAGAAGGGCTAAATTAGATAATAATAATTAATGCTGATATTTTTAACTGCCTTTACACAATGTTTTAGAGCTTTCAGAGCACTGTAAAAACATTAATTAACCTTCACAATTGCCATTCTGCGATGTCCAGCAGCACATTGCCATTTGTCCAAGGAATACACGTGCGCTGATACAGCAGGAAAGAAGAAAAAAAAAAAAGAAAAACTCCCTGGTTGCAGTGTGTATGTGTATTGGAAAAAGAGAAGGCTGTGCAAAAGCCATTCAGCCCCATCCCCTACGTCTTGTCCGTGTTGTCAGGGGCTGAGGTTTGGGGGGCTGGCAGGGAGCGCGGGATGGAGCCCTGGGTTCACTGGTGAGCTGACACTGGCTCGGGCGGACACTGCCTGGACCCATGGTCTCCCCTGCAGCACACGTAATTGCCCACGCTCCACTCCATCAGCCTCCCCACATGAGGAGGCTGGCCTGTTTCCCACTGCTTACAATTTAATCAGAGATTTTACTGCTCATCAGCAGCTTAACGGGAGCAGTTAGAACTCTAAAACTTTGCATGTTTCAGCTTAATTACTGCTAACAGACAGATGCCACTTCCAAATACCCTCTTTCCCAGCCCTTGCTCCCTGCAGCTGCTCAACCCTGGAACATAAATTAACATTGGTTAAATAACCAAGAAGTAGCAAAATGATTAGGGATTAATGGAGAGACAGAAATCTCCTTATTACAGCTTGATGTTTTATTTTTGGTTATCTCTGCTGAACTGCTGTCTGCACCTCCTATTTGGCAAGATAATAAGTCCTCTTATCCCTGCTCTAAAGCAACAAGTAAATGGAGACAGTAGCCTAGAACTGGGTAGATTTTGAAGTGTCAGCACATACTACTCCCATGTGTGATTCACATGCAGAAGCAGCAACCTATAACAAACTAATACAAATGTAGCACGAGATCAGCTCATAATGCCTTTCCTCTACATAAACTGGTTTCCACTGGTCTCTTTTTTTTAGGTGCCTGTAGTGAAGCAGCAAATAGTTTTTTTTAAATACAGGAGAAACTGTCACAGTGATCCAGGACCCAGATCCAGCTTGCGAGGTTAAACTAGGTCTTAAGATTGTGTCTGCACCAATAGCTGTTTTTTTCTAAAACAACAGTCAGTTTTGGATAGCCAAGATTTTTACTGAGCTCATCAGAAAAATACTAAGTAAAATGCCATTTACATTAGCACATGGGTGGATGCACAATCAAACTGCAGATGCAGGATTTATCAGTGTCTGCTGAAAATCTGTCTTTGTTTCCTAAAAAATGAGGGTAATATTCAACAATTTTTTAAAAAAATACGTTAGGTGAGCAGATAATTTTGTCTGTAAACTGCCTTACGGAGAAAGAAAAACAAATAACATACACACCACAAATATCAGCAAAACTTTCAGCCAATTCACCACCAAAACCTGAATGCCAATCCACATGAGTTTACAATCTTGCAAAAAAAGTGTCCTGCAACAGCTTTTTTGCCTTGACAGAAGCTCTGAAAGGACAGAGAATGTATTTCATTCTGCCTGACATTTTAGGTCTGCTGAAGAGAACAGACAACTAGAAGTTCAGAATTAACAGCCCATGAAAACTTCATTAGTACATTGTGGGACAAATCCTGATTTTCACCACACTACCTTGCTTTCACCTCACTGGAGAGAGAAGCTACTGCTTGCATCTTGCCAGAGCAGGAAAAAATAGCTTTTCAGTATTTGTTCACCTGCCCGATTTAAGCAACACCTTGATGGTAGAGCCAAATCTCAGGAATAGTCTTGATACTGTCCTCTGTAATGGACAATAATGACAATAATGACCCAGCAAATAAAAGTCTCTGCTTTTCTACGTTGTGGGATTTCTCCCTGCCCATTGCAAACCTTTTTAGAAGCAGTAAGACAACCTTTCCTTTTTTTTTTTCCTGATTTTCCTATTTTCCTATGCCAACTGGTGGCTGCAGAACATGGGCCTTTAAAGCTTTCTTTTCACAATATGGTAAGGCTGACTAGAAGTGTAGTAGAAGGCTGGATTTTGGAGCTCAGTGGTCTTTGCATTGCATACTTGTGGCTTCAGGCTTGGCCAAGTTTGTAAATTTGTCCCATTTTACGCAGAAAAAGATATTTGTTAAGTTATCAAGAAGACCAAGTTCATCTGATTTTGCCACAAACTTGCTGTGTGACCTCGACTGAGCCATTTCATCTACCAGTCCTTCATCCCTATTCATAATGGGAGACGCTTCACTACCTTTCAGGCTGCTGGAAAGCTTGACTTGTTAATATATGTGAAGCTTTCCACAAACACAATGATAAAAGCACTTAAAATGTCACAATACATTCATTTACCTGACATCAGGTAAAGACATCCACTGAAGGAAAGGACATAGGTAAATCTCGGCATTTCAACAGACCTGTAACAAACAGTTTTACGGTTCCAAATATTTCATCTCCAGAATATTCTCCCTTCAATGAGCATCAGAGCTTGCGAATTCTGAAGCAATTACTTGTTCTTCTGCAAAGCATTCTTGAGGGTTTTATTTTTAGATATGGGAATAAAATGACTCAGTTTGCCCTCTTGTTGTCTCCTATCTCAGCAAGCAATAAAATGTCAGCGCTGTGGTAGGTAATGAGAAGGAAAAACACCTCTATTGACTGAACAGAGTTATAGCTGAATATTTTCATGAACATTCTGCTTGTGCCTTAAGCACAACAAAACACTGCGGGTAAAAGATATCAGACATAAAGAATGAATACAAATACAATCATTCATCAGCTAGGAAAATACCACCATTCAGAAGGGAGAGTTCCACAGACTTTTAGCCAGTTCCTGCTCTTTGCTTTTTGCTACTGCTTTTGACATGTTCAGAGAAAAGATGAATACCATGTCTAACAAACAAGAAGGTAATTCTACAGTTATCTACCCCATCACTCAAATTGTGAAGCAAAGTGCTTGAAAGAGTCTTACGCTACGGGTGTCCTAATTTAGGTCAGGAATATAATTAAAGAGATGAATTGCAGCTCATGATTCTGAGTGTTCAGCTCAGAATGTCGGGAAGGTCATCAGAATATTCACCACTGCTTTAAAGCCACAGTTCCCCAATCCAAGCCAGGCCAACTGTGCCTCTCAGTGGCAGGGCCAGGCTCAGAAGGTCGGTTTACCTTGCAGTCACAGAGAGGCTTTGTCTAGGAACTCACTCATGCATCCGGACACAAGCACAGTAAGGGCAAGGAGTTGGCACCCCTACTCCAATTGTCTTCGTAAGCCTCTAATCCCAACAAGCTCCTCCCCAACTTACAGCTTCTGCTCTTTTATGCAGCAAAAAAGATACCCCAATAAACAGTGTTATCCTGACACCCTGCTTTTGTCGAGTCTGCCCTCTCCTTAAGAACTTCTCATCTTCTCTTTCTGAAGCTCCTTTCCAGCTGGCTGCAGAGTCAGCAGCAGAGAAAGCACCAGAGCTTGCTCAGGCCTTGTGCCCAAAGGGTTCTGCATGACACGTCTTTCTCTGCCTAATTCTCAGCTCTCAAAATGTTTCAAAGAATCTGCAGCACCTTGTAGAAACTCCCAGCTGGACACCTATATCTTTCATCACATCTGCAAACCCTTCGGTTTGACTGTGTAGGTCACAGGTCTAGTCTCCCTTTAAGAATTACCTAGTCAGAAAGCAGATACTGTCCTTTGAGTCTGAAGGTTGACAAGGTACATCAACAGCTTTGAAATTTCTTGTATAAACGCCTGACCTAACCTTTTCAATTTCTTTCATGTAGCAGCTGAGAGCTACACTTTAAAGATCGAATAGGGGTTGCCTTACACTGCAGCTACCATCAGGTCCTCTGATGAAGATGAGAAACAATTTATACAGAAATATAAAATGCAGGAATTGCCTATAAGGCACAGATAATGGCACTAGTAGCTTTTTTCCCCCAAAGGCTACATGCATTCAGGCTGCTGGAGGGCTCCACAGAACTCAGCCAGGCTCTATGCTCATGATCAAAGGAGTAAGAAAAAAATAGCTCACAGGAATCACCAACCTTGCCTGGCATGTTAATAAGGATCCTGATCACAAGGCAGGGATGAGGGGACAGAGGGAGGTCTGTGGAAGTCTACACAGCTTCTGCCTTCCCACTGTGTTCTACTCATGGAGTGTGTAATTAATTGTTACTGTTCATTTATTTGTACAAATCAATGAAGTCGCAAGTGAGTGCCACCCAGTGGCAATCAAACAGCTGACACGAGGCAGCAAAGGCAAAGTTCCCTTTTGAATAGTCAAAGGGACTCTGTCTCATTTTGTCTTCTTTAAGTCCAGGCTCACTTGGTCCAGCCTTCCTAAATTGCATCCCCCTTTGCTCCATGCCTGGCTGCCTTTTTGTTGTTTGGCTGGTATTTTTTTGGTTTGGTTTTTTTTTTTTTTTTTTTTCAGATTACCTTAGCTTATCAGGAAGATTAGGGGAAGAGTTTCTGGACATAAAGGAATCTGTTCATTTTCATCAAACTGAATCTTCTTACCATTAGTTTTTTGCTGAGGCTCTGCTTCTCCACTCAGGAAAGTCATCACATGCTTAACACTTGTGTTTAGATCCCCAAAGTTAAAAACAAGGCTGCTATTAATATTTTGTTTATATTTTTTTAACTCCAATAAATGTAGAAATATGGAACGCAGATACACTTGCAACATGCTGATTTGGAGACTCAGTGGGTAGCTGGGACTCCCTGTGTTGATCTAATTTCAATATTAATAGTATCACAGAAAAGTTTTCTAGTGAATCAGGAAACATAAGGAAATATTAAGAAACATGGAAACTTGTAAATTGCATAAAAAATCAATATAGCTCGAGCAATGGTTGTGTATAATTGAAAGCCTTGCTACTAAATCACTACAATTCATTCTTATTGAAAATGCTATATATCTCCATTTAGAAGCCATAACTCCTATTAAGTTTAATTACCTACAGCTAAGGGGCCTACAGTATCTGCACCTGATTCACCAATGTATGAATCCTGTTTCATGCCAGCATAACTGCATTGAAATTAATGACATTATAGCAGCAATGAAGCAACATAGTTTTGTCTGATCATCTGCCAATTCAAAAACCGCAGCAGAATTGATTCCTCATGCTCTTTTCTCGTGAGTTAGGTAGTAGAAGCATGAAGCACCTCAAACTTTGCCTGGAACTCTGAAACAGCCACAAAAAGGTACAATACTTGGAAATCTGAGCATGAAAGATAGTGATTATCTTACAGAGATAAAATGTCTTTCATACAAAAATATGTAAATGTACAGAGCAACTTTCGACATTATACAAAAAGCACAATTTAACCTGTTGCTGAAGCGAGAGGTTACAATTAGCATGTACAAAACCATTATTCTAGAGCTTTGGAGAGCAAGGTGAAACTTAGTCTTGTGCCTGCAGCTGGCATAAAGCCCTCCCACAGCTGACAGCCCCAGAGCAGGGTCCCAGACCTTCTTGTCCTCTGCCAACAGCTGCACTTCTCTTGAAGCAACCCAGAACACACACCAACCGAATGCAGGCAGACTCACTAATACCTGAACTGACACTCACGCAGGATATTAGGCTCAACAGTTCAATTTATACGGAGGAAGCCCTGCACCCCACCTGCAGCTCACCCACACTCTACGGCTTTTTCAAACACGGTCAGATGACTTTTATTTTCTTTTGAAACAATCTTATTGTACTTAAAAGCTCACTAAGTTTACTGCCTAAACCATGATTGAGGTCCTTGCAATAATACATCTTTCTCTGAAAGTTTTGGCCTTCGTTGCTGAAGAGAATCACTTCCCCAAGCGGGTCCAGATTTTAGTAGCTACAGAAAAAAAATCCAACAAATATCTTTGCAGCACCTGGGCAACAAGTGAGCAAGAAGGAGTACTAAGTGAAGCTATGTGGTAAGAAAATAATGGTTGTATTGATGCATAAATCCCTCTGCTCATATGATGCAAACTACTTCTATGTGCACAAGTGTCCTTCTGGGAGTTTACTATTTCCCTGTTCCTCAATGCAACAAGTGTAAAATCTGCTCCAGTCTTTTCCACCTTCACACGCATGCTGGTATGGCACAACTGACTCTCACAATTCCGCTTCTCCAGAGCAATCTTCCGGCCTTTTCCCTGTTTCTTAAACAATTTCTTTCTTATTGCATTCACCACTGCCAATAACCTTACTTGGTCCTGTATAATTAGTCCCAAGTGAACCAAAAAAATA
The DNA here is from genome assembly GCF_000703405.1 of Apaloderma vittatum. Taxonomy (NCBI): domain Eukaryota; kingdom Metazoa; phylum Chordata; class Aves; order Trogoniformes; family Trogonidae; genus Apaloderma; species Apaloderma vittatum. Next base: position 7,502 of record NW_009695315.1, on the reverse strand, counting down.
AAATCTCACAGTATTGTAGAAAGAAAATTATATTTAAACCAAGAAGGATGCTCTTTTAACTGAGATTTGAAAATGCATATGTATTGGAGGTAACAGACACAAGCAAGGCTTCTGTGCATTCCCGCAGCTACAGAGAGGCTTTCTTACCAACTTCAGAACACAGGACCCTGGCCCTGGGACAGTCAGTGACAGTGCACTGGCATAGAGACAATTGCTTCCCCTCTTTTTCCATTGCTAAGAAGCTGAGTGAGTGATTTGCAAAGAGTCCAGGAGACATATTGCAGTTCAGTCAGGTCAACCTTTGTGACCACACTGACCTTTCCTGAGAGTGACTTTTATGGTCCAATCACCCAAAAAAAAAAAAAAAAAATCCCCAAATTTTGATATGTCTGGGGCAGCAACTTCCTTGTAAGAGCAACCTGGCAGCACAGAGATTTTTTGGGGGAAAACTTCACTCCATGTGTCCGGTGAAACCAGGGAAGAAGCTTACATCGTGTTTTGATAACCAAGTGGGCGACACTAGTGAGCTACTGAGGTCTGTGACTGCAAAGCCATGCACAGGGAGGGTATTACAGTAGTTAACCCAGAATTTGAACCTCATACTCTTTACAAAGCCCTCCTCTTCCTTACATTACTATTTTGTCCTAATGAAGGATACCTTGAGTTTCCCTAGATAGAGAGACTTTCAGTAGTTTCTCTGGAGATTTTTTTCAAATGACTTTGAATGAGCTTCAGGAAAAAACAAGTCAGAATTCTCTCCCCCATCCCTAACATTTTAGTTATTAATTTTATCACCATGGCTTGATAACCTTGATAACCTGTTTACAGCTGCTTCAGATATAGACAGGATAGATAAGGGCTGTTGTGTGTGTCCCAGCATGTCTGTGTGCACACATGTGTACCTTCAGGAATCTGCAAAATCTGCGTGACCTTCAGTGAAGCTTTCACAGGCTGCAGCAATACTTGTCCACAAAAGACACAGTGAGTTTAAGACTGAAATGAGATTTTGTTTTAACTTAGGCTTAGAATAGGCATTCAGCATTTTGAATTACTTGCTGATGAAGTCTGTTGGTATTTATCTGAGCCTCTGGCTCCTCATCTGATAAAGGTAAGAAGGAAGAGCCTTGCTATTCTGCATCAGGTGCTTGAGCATTTATGGACTGAACTGGTTATTGAGCAGCTGGGACTTATTACTGAGATTTGATGGGTACCAAGTAAGGGGGAGCACTAGTCCCTGAGGCTGCTGGAACCCAAGGTCAAGATTTCTCTCCAGAGATGCCCAATTAAACCCAGCAATTTCTATGAAGAGAGAAAATAAGGGAAGCACCTTGGACATACAGAGCACACAACTTCCTAGGATGTTTTACAACTTGAGTCACTGTTGCAAGAAGCTTTTCCCCCCTGCAGACCAATGAGTTTGTTCTCAGCTTGCACATCTCCTGACATACACTATACTATGCAAAATTAATACATGCTGCCTTTTTTATTGTGACTTCCAGTTGATCCTGACTTATTTATAGCATAGGAAAATAAAATGCTGTGAACTGTGTCCTATGTGTAATTACTTCCAAAAAGCTTTTATCAGTGCAAAGAAAGTAGCTGTTAGAGAAGTTGTGGGTACATTTCCTTCAGGGAAAATATAATCACTTTTTATTCCATTCTAAATCTAATTCTTGCACTATATTTTCACTGTAATTGAGATGACAGACATGAGCTGAAAGGCTGTCAAGGAGCTGCCATAATTTCCTGAGTTTCAGCAATAAATGTTCACCTGAAAATCAAAGAACAGGAAGGAAAAGAAAGGAGGAAACCTGCAGTGATAGTAGAGACGGGGAACAAACCTCACATGACACAGAAGCAGGAAAACAAAGCAATGACTTTTTCCATACTGTCCACTTCATGCTTTTCATGTCATTTCTTTGGTGTCAACCTCTTACGTAAGTTACCACAGTTCTACTAACCTTAATGTGCTACTCACACATTCACTAAATTGGTTTTCGGATCCACTTTTACCTTGCATAACCTGTGACTGAGCAATAACTAAACACTTGCAAAGCTAACCCTGCGGTCATTTTACTGGTCTGCCACTAATCTGCATTACTTCCACATATCAGATCAATAATCTGAATTTATCAGAATAATAATACTGATTAAGATCCACACTCCAATGAAGTCTGACAGAGATTACTCCCATAGGAAGACAGCTTCTCCAAGGATAGTGTTCGGATTCAATCCTGGGGTGAGGCTGCTATTTGAAACTGTAAAGAAAACGGGCTCAATGCACTTTGGAGAAATCAAACATTTTTTTTCCTTCTCTCTTCTGGGGAAAGAGCGATCAACTTCTGTGCTTCTAATGAAGAGATTTAAAGTGAATTTTGCACTGTCAGTGTGCTACTTAAAATTTGTATGCCTGCTGAAATTCACAGGGCAATCCTGGTAAAGAAAATCAAGCAATTCCTGATCCAAGAATTACTGAAAGATAATTACATTTTTATGTCAGTATTCTTTATCATCTGCAGCACAGCATAATCCTTTTGTTGTGAATTTGTCACCAAAAGGAGGATTACCATGCTGTAGATGCAACTAGTACCCATATTTCCATCTGTGGAAACCCAAGGAACTGGTCAAAGAGCCCTTAATGAAGCATTAGAGAAAGATACTCCAGTAAACACAGTCAGCACTGCTTTCAAAGGCATAGCCTTCAAATGCAAATCCAAAATACACTTGTTCCCCATGTAGCCCCTAACGAAAGTCTCTAACAATTAAACCAGCTTGCTTTCCGTATCTCTGGCAAGTTACAGATGCTCTGTACAATTTCTCAACCTGCTTCTTGCAAATACTGTTTGAGGTATCAATGCTACTTTCATCTGTCCTCCAAGCTGTGCTTAGTAAATCGGTAAAATTGGTATTTTTTAAAAATTAAAGAAGAGCGCACAAAAAACCCCTACTCCTCCTCCCCACTTCACTACAGTTCTATTGCTTTTCAATACTTCCCTCATTTGCCACCAGCTGCAACTTTTAGACAATGGTATTAACATAGGGGAGGAATTAATGAATTAAGAGGCACAAAGGTATATCCTTTCCTCTGTTATCAAGGACCTAAGGAAATGGCAAACCCGTTGTATAAAGAGACCTGTCCTGTATTTTACTTTACAGAAAAGAAACAGCAAGAGATGCAGTTGCAGGTCAAGGTGTACTAACTTTTCTCAGAAGGGTAGTTCCACTAAACTCATGCTTTGAGATGTACTAAGTCTACCCAGTTCACTTCCTTCGGCAGCTAATACTGTTTCTTGAGAAGATAAACTCAACATCTTCGTTTTGTCAACTTGATACTAATCACCTTATAAAGCACTGATATTATCCGAACAACTGGTATAGGTTAATATTCTTTTATATTGGTCACTCTTTCAGAATTCTCTTCAAATAATGTATGGGGGCAGAATTCTGCTAATTCTTTTATATTGGTCACTCTTTCAGAATTCCCTTCAATTTATGGGGGCAGAATTCTGCTGTTTGCTGCTCAATCTTTCTCTGACTTTCACTTACTAACAGTGTTGGGAAATAGATTCTTATTTATTATGAACTTAAACCAAGAAGTAAAAGAATCTACTTAATGCCATAAAAGTAGATCTGCAACTGATGTTCCCCTCCTTCTATACTTGGCTCTTTGACAGTGCAAATGCATTCCATTTCACAGCTTTGACAGTTGGCAAGTTGTTTCTTCAATGACTGAAGAATCCCTGGAGTGAGTTATGTTTACTGTCATTGTTCCATTCTTACAGACAAAGAACACCACCAAACCTAAATCTTTGGGGAGGAATGTGATTGCAAGGAAGAAAAAGAACCTTTTGTTTTCATCCTGCAGGAGAAATACATCAGACAGGAACAGTGTACTTGTTTTAAAGGAAAAACCAGAAGAAATGGAATTAAGTTTTTCATTTAGCAAAGTTTAAATATCCTTCACCACCATGAATATAAATTTTCTCTATTGCATACCTCGGTGTGGTTCATGGTGATTTTTATGAATGTGAATAATTGTCTCAACAATTTTATCTCATATGAGGGCTGAATCCTGGTTCCTAAGGATAACACCTCTGGGATACCATTATCCTCCTCTGCTTCAAAAGGACAGTAAATTTGACCTATTAAGCAGCAACCCTTTGAGCAGTAAAGGACTATGCATTCAGGTAAAGGAAAGACAGATAGGTTTAAAACAGAAAGAAACCAAACTCTTACCATAGAATGCATATACATCTATTCAATTTTTTTTTTAAATAACAACACAAAGCACCTTCAGTTCTACGAGTAAAAACAACTGCCTCACCTTATCTGTTTTCAGTAAGCGAAGATCTGCATTTAGAAGGATGTTACACCTCAAGAGAGCTATGATATTTTGTCAGCACCACCAGCTTTCCCTTCCATACTCGATCTCCTGTTTATTGGTATAATTCTGAAGCTAGCACATGGAAGTCAAGGGAGTGTTTTATACATTTCAGTCTGTGGGTACAAATCAGATCTGTTTATTTCAACACTTCTTCACAACTGACTACCATCATCATTTACAATCAAAATATGCCTCTATAAGGTTTCATTAGTACTCAACTGCATAACCACGAGGAAAGCCAGATCTCAAATAAAGCCAGAATAAATTACCCTTTGTTTCTCAGAATGTAAACGGTGTTAAACAGACACCTTCCCCATGGTCTAAATCTAAATTTCATTGTGCACAGAGAAAAAAATGAAATACTGAAACCTGGATTTAAAAGAGAATTGTTGATCAACTAAAAAGGACTAATATGGAAAAAGTTGGACAGATGCCCACAAATGACCTTGACAAAAGGTGAAAATCTCTGTCTAGAAGAAGAAAGAGGGGTGCAACAGCAGGAGAAATTGGGAATCTGAGTTGCCTTCAAAAGATAAGAGAAACAAAGAAAACCTTGTATTCTGAAGATACGATCAATGCTACCATTTCCTTTAAAATGAAGATATTTGATAGAAAAATTAGCAAGCTGCAATATTAATGCAAAGATAATGACATTAGTAATGGGTGGATACAGGAATTTTGCCTTTTATGTCAAGAGATATGATAAAAGTCTTTAGGAGATTAAAACAAAAGGGTCTTACCACAGTGGGGTCCCTAAAGATCAATTAATCAAGGCAGTATTAGAAATGAGGCCTCTTGTAAGTCTCTAAGAGGTTATTGACAGCACAAGACTATATGATAACAAGGAATTTTAAATACACAGATACATGCTGGGAAAGAAAAATGGTGGCAAAGAGGATGGAGATAGGCTATTCATGCGAAGTTAATAACAGCCTTCTCCCCAGTGCTCTTGAGAACACCTCAGATAGGGATATTCCTACTGCTTTCTCCAGGTCTCTCCCATGCAAGAGATTCAACAAGTTCTTAAACTGTTCTAATCATTGTTTGTCAATAAAGGGAGAAATATGTGAAGGTGGGACTAGGCCCAAGGGAAAAAGAGATGGTATTTGTCAGCCACAACAGAAGAATCAAAAATAAAATAAGACAGTGAACTTCAGGAAACTCAATGTGAAGAGAGCTTCAGAGTGAAAGCTAAATAAACGAAAGCATACAGGCAGTAGGATTATGTTTGATGTTTTTCTGTTTTCCCTCCCCGAGTATAAGTTGGCTCATCCTATTGAATTTTGCAGCAAATAACTTGGAGTGGACTGAAACAGCCTCAAGCTTCTATCCATTACCTTTGATAACTCATGCAAGACAGATACAACATCACAAGCCTAGAAAGGAAAGCAAGGAAAAGTAAAGCCTCAGTATAGAGCCAGCAGCTTACTCTCAACTTTCTAAAGCACTTAAGCAGATAATCAAAAAACCAGTATTTATGAACAGTGGAATTTTAGGAGAGGAATGACAACTAGCATGTTATGAATACTTTAAATCATGTCTACTTATGTACATTCTCTAACAAGATAACAGTAGGCTTTACAGGTAAAAGTACCAGAATTTACACAGCTAAACCTCCATGGTAGCTCTGACCACTGCACACAACTCCTAGGTAGTCCACAAAATCACATTCCATAGCAAACTGATGTATGTCCACTTAGAAAACCACAGCAAGAAAGGCATCACTCCCCGAGTGAAAGGCAATCAACCACAACACCAACACAGGCAGGGGCCTCACCAGCTGAGACCCAGCCCCACAGCCCCCAAGCAGAAGAGAGGATGGGCACGTTCAACCAAGAGTCTGGCTGAGCACAGCCAGGTTCCACCAAGAGCCCACAACACAAAAGCAGGTCCAAGGCCAAGCCAGGACATCAACTCACAGGTTCAGGTCCAACGAGGGTGACCAGGATCAGAGTCTGTCCAGCAAAGTAGGTCCAAGAAGCAGGCCAGAAGCAGCAGGGCACTTTGCCAGGCACAGCTGCACCTCAGCCAGAGAGCAACAAGCCTCCACCCTGACTCAGAGAAAGGAGAAAGCTCTCCAGGCTCATCTTACATAGGGCCCCGAGCCTATGGGTAGGAGGGGGCGGGAGAGGCCCCAGGTGAGGCTGGGCTCTCTGATTAGGCTCCATGACACCCGTTTGT
>NW_009695315.1:0-913 GCF_000703405.1 Apaloderma vittatum | reverse complement strand
AGAAAACCCCCAGAGGAGCCGTCCCTACAGGCTAACACATCAGACAAACGAGCATGCCATCACTTGGCATAATGAGGAGGCATCTCCTCCAGGTGCATCTCTTAGGAATGCTAACTCCTTGGAATTAGTTAAAGTAATGGCCATTTAATATAGCTACATGTCCATAAGAGCCCTAGCCTCAGATACCGCTTGTGACTTGGAGAGAAGTGCATTAAAAATAAATTGGATAATTTGCCATCAGGCAGCAAACAGAAAAATCTGAATTTGAAGTCTAAAGGCTGATTACCTGCAAGTCACAGAAACATGGAACATGCTTAATTCTGATCTGCCGTAATTTCAGCTTATTTTCTGCTGGCTGAAATGTTGCTGTAATATTCTCCTGGACAAAACCACTGAAGCCAGCACTCCCCATCAGTACTCTCCTTAAAAGCAGTGCAGACATTTACATTCCAGTTCACTGATCTTTCACGTGCTACTGTTCTATATTTTTGATAGTACCAGAATTTTCCATAGTGCTGACATATCCCAGGCATGGGCACATAGGCCACCGTCCTGGCTGGGTGAAACAGCGGGAGTCTGTAGCAGGCTTGCTTGGTACATGGGCCAGCCTCACATGAATTGCATGCTACAGACATAAATTGCTAGGACAGTTGCATGGAAAATGCATTTTTTTTTTATTTCTGACACCATTCCTGTGTTTAGAAGATGCCAAGACATAATGATACATGGATGACACGCTTGCCGAGCTGCAAGAACTAGGTTGGAAAAGCTGTCGGTAGGGGGAGGACTCTTGTACTCTATAATGACCAGCTTGTGCCGTTATGTATGCCGTCAGATTAATTTGTATTATCTGAGCTGCAATAACTATTTCTTAGTACCCAGGAAATTTTCTGTTTTTCTTAAAAAAACCAAC
>NW_009695314.1:12604-35790 GCF_000703405.1 Apaloderma vittatum | reverse complement strand
TATATACACACACACACATATATATATATAAAAAAAAAAAATATATATATATAATAAGCACCTAAAGCAACATGCAGACCAAGAAATCCAGATGGCTGCTTGTAAGGCACACTGTTGTTTCAGTGTAATAGCAGACATAATTATTTGATGTCATCTGGGAAATATCTTTGTAATTAATAGATGTCATAAGACTATGATCCTTTTAAGATAATAACGCTTTATATAATTACAGTTGTACTGGATCAGAATATCTACCTTTAATATTTAGTCTCTTCTTATATATGAAGGTGTTTCTAGTTAGAAATATACAGTAACACAATGCCTGAGTTTGCAATTCTGATGCTCCAAGCGTGTTCTTGTGAACATTTGACATATGAGTAGCTTAAAACCAGATCAGTGTGAGTACTTTGGGAGACATGAGTCAGATTTGCAAAAACAATTCATAACTGATGAATAATACTTTTTGGTTGAAACTGCCAGAAGAACTCAGGCAAGCAGAAAATACATAGAAAGATTAATAGTGCTGGAATTTATCTAGAACATACAGTTAAATAACATCACTGTGCTTGGGATCATTAACAATCATAAGTGATCAGGCCCTGAGTTTGCTTCTCATCTGACAGATGCATCACCTTTTCCTTCAGAGTTGCTGGAGTGTTTCTGAACCATGTAATTTATTTAGGTGTCAAAAAATGGGGACTTTCAGAGTGATTGAAGCACTTTACAGGAGCAAGCTATGGAGGATCATTCTGAATTATTGCATCAGGGGTGTTTCGAATGGACAAGAATTTTCTTCCTCTACCCTTTAAACTCCTTGAAAGAGGATCCAGATCGTGGTCCTTAAATGTATGAGTTTCCTCCACTAAGATAAGAGAAGTGAACATTTTTAGCAGCTTAAACCAAATTTGGTGGTGTAATTTAATGGGCAGGAGATGTTTGCTGGTTTTTGTTTGTTTTGTTTTTTTTCTCCTTCCACATAAAGCTGCAAGAGATTTAGAGAAGCCACAAAACAGATGAAGCCTGCTCAACTTTTCCTGCAGGGCTGGCTGAAACATTCAGAGAAAGAAAAATTATAGGAAAGTCAGAGATATGAAAGTTTCCTCTAGTTAACTGACTTTGCAGAGATAAAGGTTTTGGGTTTTTTAATTGCAGTGCATGTTTGGAAGGCATAACTGGATTTTCATGTTTTATTGAAGCCCAGTGAGCTCAGATGGCATATCGTTGTTCCAAGAGATCCACTGAGAACACTTCACAGTGGAACAATAAATTTTGGAAAGGTTCTATCGCATTAATAGCCGTGTCACCATTACCATAAAAAGCAGCTACTGTTTTATGATAGCAATAATAAATTACAAGCACCAAGGCAGTCAAACGGCTTTTCCTGTTCTGTGAGAGGCAGTTATCATTACTTGAGAAAGATTCTCCAGCAAGTGGCTGCAAAATAGCTATATTGCTTTTTTTAGGTATTTTCCTGGTACTAAACTACTACCCAAAAAACTCCTTAAACACCCAGTCTTGGTGCCAAAGAGTATTCAGAATTATTAGTGTCTTTTGGCTACTTCAGCCCTTTTCGGAGGGACCTTTGACTTGACCACCAAACCTGAATTTTCAAGTATCATGCTCTGAAAAGTAATGTACTAAAGATGTGTCGGGGTAGGTGCTCAGAAACAAAGGTAGGTAAATTTTTAAAGTTTAAGCCATGTATGTGTGTTATTACTGTATAACTGCTGCACATACTGAAAGAACAATGTGCATTATACCACCAGCAAAGGCATTAATCGTTTACACATTGCTAAAATATCAAAACACTAAACCTTATAGCTGTTATTCTTCTTTCAAGGGTTATTCCTGTGGGCTAATTCAAAGCTGTTAGATTCACCATAACTGGAAACCCTTGAAAACGTTAATAGCTGTGACATCAAATGTTTCTTCAGCTTGCCAGTTTTGAGTTGTTACGAAGCATCTTCGATATTAAGCTTGAGGCACCTTGAGCTGCTTTGCTGCCTCAGCTTTCATGGCACTCAGGTGGGAACTCCACTGTGTTGCGAGTCTTACACAAATTCCAGATTTCCCCTCTGAATTAGCCTGCACTGCAGGGCACGTGCTTTGGGTGTCTCATTTTGAGGTGTTTTCTTTCAGATAAAACTTTACTTATCACACTTGCGGGTGGGAGGCTGGAGGGCAAGCAGAGGGTGGAAAAATTCGTGTTTGATAAAGAATCTGTCAATGTAAAGCTTGCACTCTGCTCCAGCTGGTACACTGATGTATGAGAAGAGGCAGCTCAATCTTTTTTAACCCTGTGCACGCTGGATTTGGTGTCACTGTGACTAAGATAGCGCCCTCTAGCATTACAGACTTTGTGGGGTTTTCTGCTGGTTCTACACACTCTGACAAAAATGTCCTGTAACCATATCATTAGGATAAACAGGCAAACACATCTGTGCTGTTCAGAGCTCCACATGACAAAATTTAACAAACACATATACATGTGCCTTGAATCAGGCTCTAAATGAAGCATTTGGGGTTTGTTTTTGTTTTTTTTTTCTAGTAGTAAAAGAGCCATATCAGTCATGGAGCACTCTGAGCACTACATCAATAGTGTCACCTTTAGCGCATGGAAAAGACTTCAGGTTGCTCAAACCTTGCCCAAGGTTTTGTGGTCCCTAGGGACTCGCTTCCTTCTCCAGACATTCAGATTCAGCTATCGCGATTCAAAGCCCTAATTTATTTGTTTGTTTTGCAGTTACGGAATTGTAAGCATGCCCTGAAGAAAAATTTGTCCAAAATTACGTTTCCTGGCTTCGGCTAGCACCTTATCCAAAGCTCTTCCCATCCCAACAGCTATCCAGCTAGTCAAAAATAAGTATGGTGGGCATTCGGTGAGGAGAAAACTGTAGAACTTAGCATACTGCAGTCATTTTCCCGCTAGTGCTTTTATAGAAACTCGGGGAGAGCAAACAGAATTCCTCACTTCCCTGAACGGATATGGAGCTCCATGGTCTTGGACATGCCTATAGCAAAGAGTAATATTCATTTGCATAAAGTTAATCATGTGGCTCTTTTTAAGTAGAAAATGAAGAACAGGGTGGGAACTGCATAAAAAGGCCCAAGTCCATTTGACTCTTGCTCTTGCAGCATGGCAGGGTCAGAAATGGGAAGTAGCAATTAGCTGCCTTCCTCCTCCAGCTATGGAGGTCTCACAGTTCAACCTCACTTTATAATATGCTTCAAAGGCCTTGTGTGATAAAAGTAATGTCAAAAGACCAGACAGGCCTGGAGTCAGAAAGAAACAAGCTGGGTGGATGTAGGACCTAAAGCAGTACTGGTGCACTGTACCTGAAAAGTCAAAGAAAAATCTCAGGAGTAACCTGTCCTGTATTTTATTTCAGGACTTTTTCAGCAAATCAGATCCTTTTCTAGAGATCTTCCGGATGAATGATGATGCAACCCAACAACTCGTTCACAGGACTGAGGTAAGGAGTTAGGGCTGGGTTTACTTGCCAAGGATACAGGTGGGCTGTCAGGAGGAATAGTTTGTGCTTACATCTCACAAAGGGCACTGCAAGCACCTGCAATGCAGTTACTAATGCGTATCAGGTCCTGACTTACGCATATGAGGGTAAGGGAAGCTGGTACTGAAGCCAAAGATCCAAATTTAATTAAACAAGCATGTATTCTGTGGTGGGTGAGGAGCCTGTTTCCCACCTGTGCTCCTTCCTGGAGCTTTCCAGAGGAGGAGGCCTGCAAACCACAGGTGGGTCGAGGGCAGATATCCCTCGTGCGGGGTTCTGCAGGCATCCAGCTGAGCTCTGCTTTCTTCTCTTTCTGGTGAATGTACTGTATTCAAAATTGTGGCTCTTGTTGGCATTCTGTTTGGAGACGTGCAAATGCTAAGGCTTCCCTTCCTTTCTTTTCCCTCACAGGTTGTGATGAATAACTTAAATCCAGCCTGGAAGACCTTTAAAGTGTCTGTGAATTCTCTGTGCAGTGGAGACCAGGACCGCAGGCTAAAGGTCAGAAGTCGTTCCTACTTCTTGAATAGTTTTACTAACAGAAAACAAAACTTTGTCTCCCTTCTGGTGTAGGGATGTGCAGGGAAAGAACAGTCTCCATTTTAAACTGCAAGCCAAATAAGCAGTATTGGATGAAGAGGATTTCTAATGCAAATGAAGAAATGTTAGAGGAGTTATTTATTGTAGCATATGTAGGATGACAGTAATGGGAAGTGTCAGGATAATGACTTTGTTATCTTGGGAGGCTGCAATTTTATAAATCTGCTGGGTAGATTAAATATCTGTATGTTAGTTTCTGAAACACAGAAGACAAGCAAATTACTTTGTGTTGTATAAGCAGTATCAATCTCCAGGATAGAGGAAAGAAAAACAGACGAGAGCAGTTACACTCCAGAGGTAGCACCGTGTCTGACTCAAAGGCTGGCCAGGGACAAGGAGCACTGCTGTGGCTCAAGCCTCCTTGGGCACCTCTGATGCCTGGGCTGTTACTTCGTGACAAAAGGGAAGCGCTGGAAAAAAGCACAGGCAAGGACTTTTTGGAGTTCACGCCACAGCTTAGGCAGGGCCAGGAGCTGAGTTTTTGCTATTGAATGGAGTGAGCTGTGAAAGGTTTGGAAAGGGCAGGTGCGCAGATCTTCAGTTTGAGGCAAGACATGGCTCAAGTTTCTCCCACCCAAATGAAAACCAGAATTATCACAGCACTGCCTTCACCCCTGTAGTGTATATGTGGCCTCTAAACCACTTAGATGAGAAAACCAGGAAGAGATGCTTAAAAAAATTGTGATGCCTTGGGTATCAGAGCAAGTGGCTAGTCTGTAATCGTAGAGAAGTGTGGTTCTGGAGGGAGAAGTGTGCTTTAATCTTTTTGAAATTGAGGTGAGAAGGTCTGAGAGAGGCTGAGGGGTTTCAACCTGAGCAAAAGAAGATGGGGCTGGGAGTAAAGGGAGTGTTTGATCTGTGAACAGACAGACAGTAGCTGGACTTGTTTGCGGACGATACTGCCAGAAGAGAGCCCGAAGAGGAACAAGAACAGCCCTTTAGAACTACCTGTAGAGAGGATGAGGGCAAGTCAGCGAAGGAATGGGTGAAGAAGAGAACCAGGGTGAAATGAGTCTAATGAAGCTATGGACCACTTTCAGAATAGTCATGATTCTGCGGGGTATTCTTTCTTTTAAGGAGAATGTGTTTTTATTTGTGTGTGTGAGTGTTTGCAGGCCTTGATTTAAATGTCTGAATATTAGCCTGAGGTTACAGTTCAGACATCAGCAGAAAAGCTAAAAGTAGTAAGATTTGTACTGGATCATTCGTGAGTGCAGAAATGCTTTAAAATTAACCGTGGCTGTAAAGTAAGAAAAAGACTTGAAGCTTCTTTAAAATTCAGGCCCTTTTATACCTTTGGGTGGGTGTAAGATAAGGCTGTTCTGGTAGAGCAGCCCCCAAAATCATTTGTGTTTGACAGATAGCATACAGCAATTGTCAGATGACTATTCTGGTTGCTTTCTATACACACTGTAACTTTGGAATTTGATGGCAACAAGGACAGAAGGGTAGAAATTAGACGAATTAGAGAGGTGAGGTTTCTGTGGTGGGTTTAGGACTACATGAATATTTATGCTTTGATTTACATTGACTAAGCATTCCAGGCTTCACCCTGTCGTATCTTGGAACATTTCACTTGAGCTGCTTTGTTTCACTTTGTGAAGTATACAGCAATATGTTTCTGCTGAGTGTTGAAAGAGTTCCCTGTGCCAGATCTGACATGGGGAGAAGTAGCGTGTTCCAGCTGAGCATCAACTTCTTGCTGGGATTGTTTCATCGCTGTGAGGCTGGGGAGCCTTGTACCTGTACCCACAGCATCTGGAAGGCATAATCTAAGATAAGGCCTTCAGAGGCACCAGAAATCCTTGGAGGGCAATGTCAGCTCTTGGAAATTCTGCAAACAGAGGGACGCTTTTTAAGGACAACAGAGACCTCGCGACCGCCTCTGTCTTGTCTCTGCAAGGCTTGGCCTTTCATCTCAGCCCCTGAAATCCTGTGGGCACTGAGCTTAGTGAGAATTAACATGTAAAAAATACGCTAAAACAACTTGGTTTAATATTTAGAAGTTTGCTCTTTGCAGATCTTGCACCCGAAGCAGTCTTCACGCTGTTGGGGTGTTTGAAACCATCTTGTTTCAAATGTCTGTTTAGAAAGATAAGATAAGCAAGGTCACTGAAATCAAAGCAACCAGTAATTAGGGTGTCCCTCAAAAGTCTTTTGCTAGCATCCTTTACAAAGTCTGTTAATTTGAATCCCTTATGGGCTTTTAAACAAAAAAATCTGGCTTTGCTTTATTTAGCTGTGGTGCAGAGAGCAGTTATTATTTTTTTTATTCCTCTCAGGACACCTTGTAAAACTTTATTGCAATTATTGCCGCTCTAGCTTTTATTATGAAAAAAACATATATTAGATTTATGAACCTACTGAGCTTTTCTTCCAAGACATTGAAACCATATGAGAGATCGGGTCACACTTCAGTGCTGGTCATAACTTGTTTTAATGCTAATGGTACAGACAATTTGTGTTTGCATTGGAGTGAACAAAGCACCTCTTTGATCCAGAAGTCATGCGTTGCTTTTCTAATACGTAAAGAAATTCAGTTCACGGCAGTAATTACTGACAAATCAAAGCTGAGTGAGGCATATATAATCCTTCTGAGAGCAGTTTTTACCTTGGTCTGCTACAGTGCTCTAAGTTATGGAGCTTTAGTATTCAAGTTTGATTTCCGAGTGTGAGGTGGGTGGCTGCCAAAGGCTTGTCTGAAACACAGGCTTGCATTGTGAGTATCATCTGCTACCCAACCGTTCTAATAGTTGCAGGGTTCTTCTTTTTCTAGAGTTGTCCACTGAATGTACACTGAAAAGTCATCTCGTTTTGGCATTAGATGTTGTAAGAATCAGGAAATAAACACCTTGCAAGGTGCTGTTGCGTGCATGTGGTGTAGAGTAAGAATATCTTCTGCTGAGCCTGCACAGAGAATGTCACTGAAAGAAATTCTGTTCATGACGGAAGGTAGGAAAAGAGGCAAAAAAAAACCTGGAAAAAAAATATTGCTGCAGGTGAAGTAATAAGCTGCAAAGAGAGGTGGAAGCGTATGTCGTGTGTGTACAGAATGCCCTTTCCATCTTCCACCCACACAGGGAAAATTTTCAAAGGAAGAATGTCCTTTAGATGTTTTTCTACCTTTCAAAAATCTATGTGTTGCAGCTTTATTGACGTTGTCAGCTTGTTTATTGTTAGCACGAGTGCCATGGCTGGATTTCTGCTGAGCATTTCCTTGTAGTCCTCAGTCCATCATAGATGCTCTAGTGCTGGTGTGATATGTTCAGGAGTTTAATGGCTGTGATTTTCCTTTCGTTTCCATCCTAAGACCTTTTCAAATAGCAGCACGTTGGCCGTTGCAATGTGAATTTTCATCGGCCGTGAATTTTCTAAGTTTTTGTGGGAGGTCATTATTCACAAGGTCTTCCTAAGAGATGTGCACTTTGCTTAAATGAATAATCTATGCAGTGCCTCTTCAGCCTTGTTGATACTGTTACATAATGTGATCCTGTCTTACAATATTAATAGAAGGAAGAAAGATTTTGACATTATGCTGGATGGAAGTAGATAACCACTTTATTTTCATTTTATTAATTAAAGAAAAAAAATTAAAATTATTATTGCATTAATAATCTCTTCGCCAGGCTCTGTTACGGCATTTTGCAAGGTAGAAAGTTGGGTCTTCCTTGACTAGTTGTAGCTATGTTTCCTTCTGATTTCTTCAAAGTGTTAAAACTTCTGTGCAAAATGACCAATCATCAGGGGAGAAAAAAAGTTTCTTAAAGGTCTGTAAGTGTATTGGCTGCTCCATTCCGAGTTAAGGAAAAGCAAACAGCAGTGGTTATTTTGATATTCTCTGAGTTATTACTGTAGTGTTCTCTAGATCAATAAGCTTTCAGTGGTCTTTAATACTTGACTACAGTCTTGCTTATACAGATATATTACAAACAGTAATCCTTCAATAAACCTGCAATATCTCTGAGAGGCAGAGCAGAACCACTGGAGGCAGCCAAGTAAAGCTTAAGAGACAAGCAAGAGGTAATAGATTCAGACAAATCCATTAATGCTTTTATTCTTCTACAGTTTAGCTGTCATAGAGTGCTTGAAGCACTAATGTGGAGAGATAAGGTTTTTCTGGTCAACAGCAATAATGTGTGCAGGATTTGCAAAAGTGTGCAGCACGAGGGGCAAGTCAGGCAAACTGAAGGATTTAGTTCTGTAAGAGCAGGCTCTTTCATTATTGCTGTTTTCCTTTGGCTTTTAATTCCATGTAGAAAGAGACTGGCACCCCTGTGGGGCTGTATTTGTGGGTGAAGCCCTTCGTGTGGGAAGTTCTCAACAGCAAGAGAGGGGGACCCAACCTTCACAGGTCTTTAATGTGACTCAGAAGCTGCCTGCAAGTGACTTTTGTGTAAGCCACTTCTTTTTCATTAAGTCAAGGTGTTTTCCTGGCATCTTTAGAGTAATTGCCTCACTCCTAGAGGGTGCAGATCTTTCTTTATGAATAGCGTTTATTTATTAGTCAGTTTAAGGAAGTTACCATGTTGTGAGTTTCCAGAGTTGTTCTTGTGAAACTGTGTGGCTTTTCATTTTAGGTAACAGAAAGTTCCTTTTTAGTGGTCAAAAGAAGCACAAGAAAAATAGGCTTAAACATGGGCATGCAGTGTATAGTTAATCAGCTAATAGAAATATTTCTCTAAGTGTGCACTGCTTAACCAGAGTAGGAGTTTTAAAACAGTTGTCTGAGAGGATGATACATTATTTTGAGGATTATTATAAAATAAAAGTAAATGACACACTGTAAAACCATGTTTCTAATCCCTCCTTGCATAAATGCCATCGGACCTACTTTTCCAGTAAATGACTCATTAGAATACTACAGTTCTTAAAGGCTTCTCTTGCTCTCCCTCTCATGTTCCCCTTGTTCTCTCCTCGTGCCTGTGGTTGCAAGCACTACACTGATTATTAAAAGCTCAAGTGGCTGCTTCACAAGGCCTGCAGTGATTAGGGGGGACTTGCTGCGACTGCTCACACTCTTTTGTCTGTTTGGGTTAATCTATAATTTAGTGATGGGTCTGTGATGCGTGTGCCTCCTGAATTAATTAATCGCGACAGTGTGACAGAACCCTGATTTATTGGAGCATGCCAAGGACTGATGTGATCAATCAGTAAACTCCTGCAGGTGGGGCACAAAGTTTAAGATCAGCCTTTAAACAAAACTGTTAGATTCCTGGTGAGTGTGATCTCAGCTCACAGATTCCTTTTTTCTCTCCTCTTTCCTTGGCTGTATTCTTGATAGAACAGTTGAAGATGTCTGGAAAGAAAATACCAGATTGCAGTTGAAGATTTAGGAGAGAGATTCAAGAAATGAGTTTGACCCTGAGTTTGTTAGAGTCAGGGGAACTCATTCTGATGACTTTAATGGGCAGTAGTTTGTTCTCCATTAGTGTAGCTGCTGGATATATAACAAATTAATTGTCAGATTAATTAATCTAGGTTTGGTTTAATTGATGTTTGCAACGGGCTTTGAAGATGAAAGAGCTATCTAAATGACAAGTGTTGTTGCAACAATTAGGGGTGCTCAAGGGAGAGAATGTGTGTGATTAAATAGAAAAGAGCTGATATTCACATCTCCAAGGGCTTGGGTCCTTGATGAAGATGGTGGTAGAAGGCTGAAGGGCTGGTACACTGAAGGAAATGGGCAGGACCCTTCCTCTCATCCACTGGGTGACTCTGACAGCCCAGATTTCAGAGCTCCCCTGACATTGCAGCAAGCACTCATGGTGCGAAAGAAGGGCAGAGAGAGGACAGCAAACAAGCAAAAATATTGTGTGTGAATTTATTTGTTTGGATTAGGGGATCTGAGGAGCATTTTCTCTGTTTCTCTTTTGCAAATAAGAGAGAATTGCCTCCAAATAATTTACACATTGCATTTGCTGTGAGCTTTCTTCCAATTGCTTACTGCAGTTCCATCCCAAGACAAATAAGTACAGCTTTTCTATGCAAGTCATCGGGAGAAGAAGCATTCTGAAGGGCTGAGCTCACTCTCTGGAGCTGTCTTTGGAAGGGAGTTTTAATCCCCTTGAAGAAAATCCAGCAGTCTCATACCGTTGTGCCTACAAGACGTCTGACTGTGTGACTTGCAGTATCTTATGATACAGAAAATGAGAGAAAATGAAAGTGTAACCACTTTTTTCATATTCTTTTTTCATTTATCTTGGTTGAGACTGGAAAGAATAGTGAAGACAGTTTCCAGACAATCTCATTTCAGACTCTCATAAAGTAGCAAAGCCTCACATTGGCTGACATATAACCAACTTATAAAGAGCCGGGGTTTTTCTTCAGCTGTCTTTTTTACCATCAAAATGGAAAATTACACACTTATGGAAATTCTTCTCTTGTTGCTAAATCTTGTAATAAGTCTGTTCTTTGCTATGAACAATATATTCTTGCTACTTAAATAGAAAGCTTACCTTAAGTTTCTACTCATAAATCGTATCTTTGTAGTTTATACGCAAACATACTGCCATGAAAAAAATGGTTACACATTGCAGACAAGAAAATATGTCCATTTTAAATGACAATGTTCTTAGAGAACAGCAGAAACAAATTTAAGGCAAAATAATAATTTTGGTTTAAAAGAATTACATTAAGTACCTTCAGAGACCTAATTATAAATTAATGTTTGTGATAATCTAGGCAGCATTAGGGCAGAAAAGCGTGAGTCCTATCTCACACTGGGAATTTGTAAGCTCTAAATGATTGGTGTTTCATTATTTGAGAAAATTGCATGCTCATCACAAGGGTATGCGTGTGCTGCTGGTGGGTCGCGGTGCGAGATTTCTTCTCCTCCAGTACCACTTCATGAGGAGGTGACTGGTAAATGGATTCTTTAGAGCTGAATTGTGCCATGTTTGCTGTGTATAAACCCGTTGATAAGCCAGACTGGTCCTTTTCTGTTCAATGGCAGCTGCAGTAGGGACTTCTGCGTGTGCCTTCGGATACTCACCCCGGTTACACGTGCACAGCCCTCTGCTGCGCTTTTTTTCTGATATTTATTACCTTGTAGATTTTTTAGCAATATACTACCCTTCAACAGAATCTCTGTTTGATATCAACTGTTTCTGTTTTTTAACGAACCCATTTCTAGTTGCAAGCAAAACGTCTGAAAACCTGATGACTAGTTGTCTGGGAAGGCAGGCTTATTTTCACAGGCTAATTAAAAAGTAGGCTACTCACATTAGGCAGTCACGATCCTTCTCATAGACAGACAACAGCATTTCAGACTCCTGCTCTTCAAAATATTGCCAGAAATGAATCTTTGACTTATGACCAGGCTAAAATGTGGGAGTAAAAAATTTGCCTGTTGTCTGCTTTTAACACTGCAAGCAACGATTCATGAGTAACAGGGAGCCTGGGGAAGAGAAAACCTACTGCTGCAGACTGATGGTAGATGTTATTAATGAATGACTTATGTCAATTCAATCAGTGCTGGGAGTTATCACTTAAATGTCTTGTGGCGCTATCCCTAAGAAGGGCAGCAGGTCACAGCCAGGCAGTGCTATGGACTTCGGAAACATTGCTGCAATGGTGTTTTATATCCTGCTCCTGAAATCCCCATCCTGCGCTGTGCTGGAGCTGTGTTGAGGGCGTGAGATAATGGCATTCCTCATCAGAATGCAGCCTGTGCTTCTCCATGCAGTCTTATGAATATGGAAAATTGGCACAAAATAATTAAAAATCACTAACTCGTACTTTTAATCATCTCATGCACAGTTTAAAATTTAGAATTGTGATTTTAGTAGCCTAAATTTGTTTGCTCACGGCACTTGAACCTTTAATCTCCTTAAGAGCTTTAAATCCTCAACTCTACATAGCTTTAAGGTGACCTGTGAAAGTAAAATACAGAATCCTGGTAGCACACTGTTCATTGAACGCTCTCCTGGGCTGAATTAATCTAATTTTCCTGGCTGTTCAGAGCATTAAGCACGCACTTGTAAAGCTGTTGATGTTTGAGTTCTTTCCTTCGCTCTTTAATGCTACAGGAGTAAGGGTCTGATCTATCTCAGATGTAGCTTCTCGTGCGGGTTTCTTTGGATGTTCATTTCTTGGCTCCCTGCAAAACACAGCCTGTCAGCCTGTTCACCACGGACTGGCACCCGAGAGCAAGACTGGTCGTAGGATAGATACTCAGAGGGGCTTGGGAGGTAAAGGTGAAGTTTGGGCAAGAGGAATAAGCCAAGGAAGGATGCTCCTGTGTTAGTCTTGTATAGACGAGTATTCCTTTATAGGCAAATAGCTGAGTTTTCTTGTCGAACGGGGTATTTTCTCTACAGGGTAGTACTTTTAAGCACTCTCTCATCTTAAAAGGCATGTAGAGGTTTGCCTGTGGTTAATATTTTTCTAAACGTTTGTGTTTCAAGGAGTACAGTGTTAGCAGACCACCAGTTAATAATTTTTATTTTCTACCTGGTATATTTTGTAAATTAAATACCTTGAGTGTATTCAGGGAATCTTAAAATGCCTTGTAAATGTGGAATAGCACATGAGAAGTTACCCTGCCATTGACTTTTGAGAAAATACTGTTTTCATCTGCAGAAGACAGTGTCATTAAATCAATGTTATAGCACTGCAAGGAGCAACTGCATGTTCCTTTTACTATCATTTCTTACAACAGAGAAACGTAACCATATTTGAGCATGAATATTTTTATTCAGTGAACATAAACAGACTGGTATTTTGAAGTTAATTGTGCTTGGAGTTTATGAAAACAGCTTAAAACATGACTGCTTTTATATTCCACTTTGATTTCTTAAAGGCTGAACAAGCTGCCTAAAGCTTCTCCTCCTTGAACATCAATTTTTCATGTGGCATTGCCAGACTAGTAATCATTCCTTAGTGCCTTTCCTGTTCCAGAGCAGTTTTACCTATAAAAAAAGAGGTAGTAGTAGCTGGGAAAAAAGCCCATCAGCTTATTTTCACTCCTTCTTCTCTGCCCCAATTAAAAGAGATGCTCTGTGGTCATTAGCTTCCTTTCTGCATCCTTTCCGGCTTCTGACCCATCTCCAGCACGCCACAGTTAGTGAGAATTGGTTCTGGTTGACGCACACTAGATTGGAACATCTTAGAGAGGGCCATTTGTTTCAGAACTCAGGGGTCTTTCTGCTTAAGTCTTGGTTTGGGGTTTTGTGGATTTTCTTTGCAACTGATGACACTCCTGATCTTTGCCTGAGTGTGTGTTGTTTTTCCTGTATATGACTAACATTGGATTGCTTACTCCATAGAGTACTTCACGAAGTCAGTGAGGCTCCTCTGTGCTGCCTCCTTGTCTCAGTGATGATGTTGTTTGGTTCCGTAACAACATGATGGTGCCACCTGCAGTCACACAACTTCTGCTTTTGGATAAGGTGGTGCACAAGTGATAAAAGCATTGAGCTAAGTAATGGGAAGGGTAACAGCAATCAGCCATTTGTCAATGCATTTTATGAAGAGCTGCATTATTTCTGTACCATAATCATAGAATCATAGAATGGCCTAGGCTGGAAGGAACCTTAGAGATCATCTAGTCCAACCTCCCTGTCATGGGCAGGGACGCCTCTCAACTAGATCAGGCTACTCAAGGCTCCGTCCAACTTGTCCTTGAACACCTCCAGGGAGGGGGCAGCCACAACATCTCTGGGCAATTTATTCCAAAGTCTTGTCACCCGCATACTGAAGAATTTCTTCCTAAAATCTAATCTAAATCTATTCTCCTTCAACTTAAACCCATTTCCCCTTGTCCTGTCACTGGACACTCTTGTAAAAAGACCCTCCCAAGCCTTGCTGTAGGTTCCCTTCAGGTATTGGAAGGCAGCTATTAGGTCCCCCCAAAGTCTTCTCTTTTCCAGACTGAACCATCCCAGCTTCGGCAGCCTGTCCTCGTAGCAGAGGTGCTCCAGCCCCTGCATCATCCTTGTGGCCCCCCTCTGAACGTGCTCCAACAGATCCACGTCCCTCTTATGGTGGAGACGCAATGAAACTGAAGTCTTTGCAGTGGTGACTTGTCAGGGCCATCCAGCAAAGCTCAGTGGCGTTGTTCTCTGCGGCTCTTTATGATACAAAGTGTGCTGGAACCTCCTAAAACACCTCATTGCAAATGTCAGTCACTGCACACGTGCCACAGGTAAGGAAAACTCATGCCCTGAAAACTGTGTTTCAACCTCAGAGAGATTTTTCTTTTTGTTAGAATGACTAACTGGTTGATGTTGTTCTTTTACATCTTTCTCATCTCTCTGGTGGCATTTTCTCTTCTATTTTTTAATAGGGAAACCTGTCTCCTAGTGCCAAAGGATGCCCAACTACTGAGTGTTCTGCTATGAATTCTTTATTGCAGTCACTTTTAACATGTGGCTTTTGACATGCTTTTTAGTGCTTTTCTTCCATCTCCTTTTCACAGTTGTTAGTGTACATTTGTACTTCACACAAATGTATGAAACTGTATTTCTAGAAAGTGAGGACTTGTACAGAGCCCATGTGCAGACATACCACACAGTTTGGGAAAGTGGGAGAAGGAACATAATGAAAACAGAGAAGATATTAAAAAGTCTTATTAGTTCCAGTTGCAGTTTTTTAATAGGATGAGCTTGGTATTTATGACTTGGATTTTTTTTTCAATTACTTTTCTTTTTGGGTAGTCTTCAGAGAGTATCTTCTGATCAGTTAAAATAATTTCTTTACTCTTCCTGAATATTCTTCTCTGTGTAGGGTCTCTTTCTTACTGGCGTGTGAACATTATTTTAAAGATAGCCTATTGATACAGACACATGTTTTATTTAAGTGTCCTTACCTCCTTTAATTGTAGATAAATCACTCACATTAGGAGGAAATAGAGGTTATAATTACATTGAATTAAATGTTTGATTCTCTTTCTTCTTCCACTGGTAATTATTTTAATTATAGCTTTGTAATTCACCTGGCAGAGTAATGCAAGAACGTCCACACCTTCATCATTTTCCTAGTGTTGACATTAGGGAATGAGTTATCAGCTCAGTTTTAACCAGGCCTCTTTTTATTTATCTCCAGTTATTTCTGGCGTAATTTTGGTCATTTATGCAATCTAAGTACCTGACTGCATATTCAGAGAAAGTACTTAGATACCTAAGCACTGTTTCTTCCTGTCATTTATTTGGAGCACAGGCACGAGCTCAACTCTTGAAAGGCTGGTTTAGAGTGCTAGCTACACTCTTTACTGAAGTCCTCATTTTTCCGAAGCACTGCATTTCCATGAAAATCCCAAAGTCAGGTTGGTATAAACAGCATTACCTTTTATTGTGACTGGCAAACATGCCAAGAAACAATTTGAATGGATATTTCCTTCCTGAAAATCTCAATGCCAGGCTTCTCCTCATTGATTCTGTGCGCTCTGGGCTCTTAGTTTTGTTATGCTGTGAATATGTCAGAATTTT
Source organism: Apaloderma vittatum (assembly GCF_000703405.1). Taxonomy (NCBI): domain Eukaryota; kingdom Metazoa; phylum Chordata; class Aves; order Trogoniformes; family Trogonidae; genus Apaloderma; species Apaloderma vittatum. The sequence goes on along the minus strand of NW_009695314.1, from coordinate 20,252 downwards.
GTTGAGGTTGTTTAGTACCAGACTTTGAACTTTCACTTAGTCACAACAAATTCCTCACAAGTGAGAAAGAGGATAACCACAGAAACTCTTCAAAATAAATATATCACTTCACTGTTCACAGATGGTTCGGAAGATGGTGGGAAACAAAATTAATTAAATAAATGACTGTTTGCACATGCTTTGCTCTGCGTAATTGGAAAAAAAAAAAGTCTTGATAGTGATTTAAGGAACTACTTTCTAGAGCATTCTGTGTGCAGCAGACTGTTTGTCTCTCAAAAATATTGTTGCACTCACAAAAAGCTGTCAGATTCCTTCTTTTAGTTCTAGTACATGCAGCTGAGTTTCTTTATGAGTCAGTGTTCACAGAACAACCTTGCTCAAGAAGCAAGGAAGGATTCCCATAAAGCAAGAGTAATGCATTATTTTAGTTGTTGATTTGGACTGTGTATATATAATATAATATATATGGTACTGTATATACTTATTTTATAAATTCTATATTCTTTATATTAATGTAGAATTATATTGTATTGTAATATATAGAATTATCATATGTTACATTATAATACATATGTATATTCCATAATGCCTCATCTTCTCCATAGGGGAAGAATGTGGCCTCACTAGATGCTGTTAGTCCAGGGGGTTTTGAATGGTTCAGCTTGAAGAATTGAGCTAATCAAGAGGAAAAATTTTATCTACAGTGCTCTGAGGAAGACTTTCCTTCAGCCAGGGAGAGGCTTGCAAGAAACACTGGGTTGTTTAAGCTAATTCATTCTATGCTTGCTGGAGCCCAACTTCAGAGCAAATCTGAAATGAGCCATAAAAAGTTTGGTTTAACTTTGCGCAGAAGCACAACTAGTGAAAAGACAAAACTGTGATCACCAGCTTGGATGAAAAGGGGAAAAAAAAAAAAAACAGAGGGAAGAATTTTATACACGGCAGGAAAGACCAAATTTCTTTACAGTTATTCTCCAGCATGTAACCCAGAGTTGTGATGTGTGTAATGTCGATTTCAGCCTTGGAACATCAGAATGACAGAAACAGGATAACCTGAAGTGTTTTAGCTTTTGTACTGGAGATTTTGCACAGCTTTTCTCATACCCAAGTGGGGTAAAGGGTGGGTAGTAGATAAAGGCCTTCCTACAAAAAAAGCTTCTTTGAAGTATTCCAAGCAGGTGCATGTACTTCAGGGAGGTACAGTAGGAGATTTCCTTCATTATCAAAAAATAATAACCCTGATGAGACTGTTCCAGAAAAATCACTTTGATGATCAAGTAAATTTCTTTCTGAGGTTTTTTTCACCTTCTCTGTTTGACTTTTCCAAATCTTTTTTATTATTATTATTTTTTCAATGTTGTCACTGATCTTAGAGAATTAACTGAAGAGTTTCTGTTTATAGCATTTTGCCACCTCGTACCACCTGCTGCTCAGGGTGATTCTAGAAGTTGAGCAAGTCACTGACATTTACCTTGAGACTTCATTTCTTTGAGAGATTGTAGGTATCATATAAACTCTACTGAAAAATCATTATCGTGCTATTTGAGTTTAGAGTTGAATGATAAGAACTTTATAACCGATTGGGCTGTAATTTATTATGTTCAAGTCCGAAAATGAGCATTCTCCTTCTTGCCTAGCTGCAGGATACCTGGTTTCACAGAAATGCAAGGAAAAACACGTGTGTGTGCTATAATCTGCAGCATCTGGCCATCTGAGGGGAGCTTAAATGGATTATTTTCAAAAAGTACATTTCCATGGTCTGGCTGTCAGCTGCCTGCAGATAGAGTTTAGTCATGAGACTCCCTGCCAGTCTTAAAAACGAGTCTTCGGAGCATGCTTCAGCCTGGTTCATAAATTAAAAGGTTGTTACAAATCTCTCCATTGCCCCTGCCAAAGGTGCTGGATAGAATAGTTCTCTCCTTGTGACGATCTAATGGGAACAAATCACTTGAAGCATTTTTAGGGAAATAATCTCAGTACCTACAGACACCCCCATAAACACACACTTGAGTTGTCAGTTGTTCCTCTTACTTAGTTCTCGTGGTTAAAGCTAGATAGGATGGTGAGCACAGGAAGAATTGTTTTATGACAATTGCACAAGAATTTTGCCAAGTGAAAGCATAGTCTGACTCTCATATTAAGACATGGAACATCACTTTCTTGCCTCAGAAATTAAACTTTAAAAATAAATAATACTCGAGTTTGAGTCATATGATCTGGATATGAGATAGGATTTCTTTTGTTGCTATTGAATTATCAAACAGGAAAATTGTGTCACTCTGTGTGAGACGCTGGATAGAGAAATGGGTTTGCTGTTTATCTAGGCATCTTTGCGTCACAGAACATCAGTGTTGGCTGGAGCTGGAAACTGGTCCAGTTTGTATTTTTGTGAAATACAATTACAAACAGAAATTGTGCAGAGGCAGCAAGATTAATCTAGCTGTCATCTTCTGGGAAGCATCAGGTAATTAGCTAGAGAAGCCTGTGCTGTTGTAGCTCCAGTGTGGGTGCAAGTTTTCTGTGTATGACATGTTTTTCAGAGAGTAACAATTAATTTCTGTGGCCAGATGTGAAACTCTGGAAAAAACAGAAACGATAATGACCGTACTTGCAGGAACCCCTTTTCTTCCTCGGCTCTAATTGTGCAAACGATACCGTAATAATACTGTAGTTGTTTGTCTTTTCCATGAAGCCAATATGAAGATTAAAGTACCATCTGGCTTTCTGAAAGCTAAAGTTAGAAAACCTCTAGCTTGACAGAAAAAGCAGTTGGGGCCCTGTAGGGTGGACATATTAAATGTAATTTAATGTTGCTTATCTCCAGTTAAAATTCTAACCAAAAAGACATCTTTTGTAACAGGACATTTTCAGTAAAGGCCTCCTGATTCTGTCAATGTACTCAAGCTTTATCTAGGGAGACCACGAGGCTGAATTTGAGATTTTGTTCTCTACAGTTGTGAGCTCTTTCGTTGTCTTTGGGCCAGTTTTAAAATTAATATTTAGCAAAGCATGTAGTTATTGCTGTGTGTTTCAGTCTTGGCTAGCTGGATTGTATTTAGCAGTGTCTGTAAAATAAAATTCTCAGAGCTCAAACCCACCGAGATATTCATGTTTATGCATGGATTTAGGAATGATTACCAGTGGGGTTTGGTTTGAATTGTCACTGTTGAGCAGCACTGGAAAACAGCCAAGATACAGGCACTAGACACAGGCAGGTATAAATTCAAAGCCGTTTCAGAAAGTGAACTCCGTAACTATTGTCTCACCTTCACTGACTGTAAAAATGCTAATGGTAATGTTTGCCCACAGCAACTAGTGTTTTGAATGTTAATTTAGATTTCTAAAGCACTTCAGTGAGGTGAGTTACTCTTAATTCAGGACACTGTTTGACAGTGAGCATGCAAATACACACGGTCCTGTATTTTTACACCTAGCGAAAAGCGAGAAGTCAAGGGATCCTTTCTTTCTAAAATAGATGAAGCAAACTCCCTGACACACAACTGTCAGCAGCAAGCTGTGCTGAGATTCCACTTGTGGTTTTGCTTTGATCTTGGCAAGAATGTGTTTTTAATACGTCTTGTGATTTCCTTCTAGATAAAACACGTCACCCAACGTGCATCATAATTTCTCCTGTAGCATCTTTCAATAATAAAACCTGGTTTACTATCTGAAGATAAACACGCTCTCCTGTCTTTGCTTCCTCAGTGCATCGTGTGGGACTGGGATTCCAACGGAAAGCACGACTTCATCGGAGAATTCAGCTCAACTTTCAAGGAGATGCGAGGAGCCATGGAGGGAAGACAGGTAGGTGGGAATGACCGGCACGGTCCCAGCATGATGGTGCGTGCTTGCTGTGTTGACCTCCCCCTCGGCTTCACTGTTAGCTTGACCTGACAACCTGAAAACGCAAAAAAGAGCAGTTCCTCAACTTGTGCACCCTAAATGCTGAGCAGATTTCTTTCTGCCTTCCCTTGGAACACCCAATTTGTGCTCAGCAAACTCTCCATCAGGCTCTCAGAGCAGTTCCCCATGGTCCTGACAGTTGTTCTCCAGCTTTTTTCATTTTTCATGTGCCTCATTCATCGCTGCCAGCTCTAAACTAGAACCTATCACGATGAAACCAATCGCTTTCCTGAATATCTCATGAATCGCGGTCCTGAGGGAAAATGAAATTGTTAACTTATTAATGATTTCGCGCCGTTATGTCCGCCTGATCTTTTCAAATTGAATTTGATGGTAATTGCTGAATGTGATAAATGATTTGGCATATCTAATTCCAGAAATTGTCATTTCCTATTATTACTTACTCCTGAAGGTGTTAGTTTTTATAAGTTCTCTGAGGGGTAGTTAAAAATGTCAACTTTCTAACCTCTGACAATTGATATTCACTGCTTCATGGCAACCTCAAAACCAAACATAAGTGCCTGTCAAGCTTTATTTGGGTTTTATATTAAAGTTCTGATTATAATGTGTTAATAGAAAGCTAACAAAGAATCAAAAAGCATTTAGTAAATGGTAAGCAGTCAAGCTGTTCCATAGGTCAAGAAATTTTTATGCTTCTTCTGGGTATTTTCTGTTCATGTTCTTTGAACAATCTATAGTTCAGCAGATGTTGCTCGTGCGTGTAGACTCCTGTTGATGTATATCAGTCATATATCAACCCATTGCAAATAACTTCTGAACAGAACCTGGTTATAAATTAAATCCTCTTTTGTTCTCTCAGATTAAGTCAAGGGATCAAAACTTGAACTAAACTGAATTTGAGTGGCAATAAAACCTACCTAAAGAGGTAAACAGATTCCAGAGTGAGTAACACTGACAAGGTCGGTGATGTGAGAGCGCTCTGATTTTGTGTACAAATGCCTGGGCTGGGAAAGGGGCTTCCCTTCTGCTGTTGTGCTGTTATTCTGTGGGATGGCACCTGCAAAACCCAATGTTACAGCTAGCTCTCACAGGACACAGTGGCCAACAATGTGAGAATTAGTCCCTTCTCCCCCCTCCTCTTTTCCAATCCTTGTTTTGTAGTCTATGAGAGAAGAAAACAAGATTTAGTTGGTAATAGTCATTTAAGTGGCTAATAAATACTACCCAAAAAATTTACATGCACCTGCTAGATGGGCCTTGCCTTGGATGAAAGCAGGCTCCAGTGAGCACTAACAGCATGAGAGGCTACAACAAGCAGCAGAGAGTCTCTGCAGATCCCAGTGAAAATTACATATTTATTATGGAAGAAGTATTGCGACCACACGTTGTACATAAGAGGTCATTTGTGTGAGAGACCTATTCAGTTGGCTGGTGCCAAAGTGCCATTTCCCTTTCCCTTTCTCTATTTCGTTCTCCCTCTGTTCCTCCCTCCTACTATCTCCTTTTTCTGTGTTTTTTTTCCACTTTCTCTGTCCCTCCCTCCCTCATCCTCTCTCCTTTTTCTCTCTTTTCCAGAAATAGCTATTGCTCCTAAAAGCAATATACGCCATTAGCTGCAGACCCCACAAATACATCTGTTATATCAACCTCCTTTGTGCAATATTAAGTAACATGATTAGCGTTTGTCTTTTTTTTCTTTAGTTTTATTCTCCCCAGAAAAAAAACCATGTGCAGTGAAGTGTTTACTTGGATAATGTAAACCTTGAGGGAATGGCAGAGGAGGGGGAAGGTGTTTTGCCTTCAAGTGGATGTGTTGCTAGGGGTTTCTGAAAAGGAAGGCCCCACCAGAGAAATGCAGTGATACATGGGTGAGGAGATGAGTAGGTTAGACACAGTCCTTTGTTTCTAGAAAAGACATTCTCATAGCCTCTGACCATGAAATGTTATGTGTTCCGTGTAGTACTCTTTTCAGTCAGAGGAATAAAACTGCCAGCTACATCCCTCAACCTATGGCGTTAAACATTCTTTCACGTAGCATCACAACAGCAAGTGTTGGCGGTGAGGACCAGAACCTGGCATTTCATCTCAGATGCTGTGGAAGCCGGTGTAAAGGGCAGAACTCAGGTCTGAACACCCTCTTTGAGTTGCTAAGGAGACACAGTGAAACTTGTTATTCTGGTTATATTTTCTTCTGAATGGATGTGTGTTGCCTTCTTACTTAGGGGACGTGGTGGTGCTTCTCAGGCTGCTTCAGCACCATCCAAGGTTTGAGTGTGAGCCTCAGATCCAAGGAGCTCACAGTTGGCTTGCCTTTGCCATGAGATTTCTTGGGAATTTGTGTTTGAGAGCAGATAAATGTTGAGAATCTAGCACTGGCAGCTTGCTGGTGGTTGGGCCAGTAGTATGTGAAGGAAGGAAAGATGATCCTGTATCTGAGTGACCGATCCTTTGGGTTTTTTAGGAATGGCATGAATAGTTTGTGAATTTGTGTTCTAAATGTGGCAGGTCTTCGGTGAACTTTGCAAATGTTGAATTATGACCCCTTCAGAGTGACAGTTGCATTTCCATGACTGAAAGGACTGAATTCTGGGAAAGCTTTTTTCTTTGGCTGGTGGTACAGATTAAATTAATTTAAGCTGTTTCAGAAGACTTCCTGGCCATGAACAACCTCCAGTTCATACCTTGGTGTGTGTTTCTGTTCCGTAATAACTACCTTGTCACAGACTGTGATGTTCTGATGCCTAGCCTGTGTTCATACTGAATGCCAATAAAAAGTGGCCCAAAGACATCCTGTTGATCAAAGGCACATCAGAAGGAGGTGTTTCTAAACCTTCTCTTTAACATTTTCTGCCATTAGAAAATTCATAATTTACTCCTTCACCATAATCTTAACACAAGAAAACGTAGGAGGAACAAGTCCATCCCTATTTGCAACAGTTACTTTTTCTAGTGAATACTTTGGGTTTATTGTATGCTTAGGATTTGTTCCAAATATGTGTATAATACATATTTTTAATATGTGTGCATGATTACAGTTTTATAAAGTGTTCTAATATTAATCTATCAAGCATTTCAAAACAAGACTAGAAAAGCTTGATAAAAATTTAAAGACTTTTAAAGCTTTTCATAGGTGAAAGGAGAAATCCTCTACTAAAAAAAAAAACCCGAACTGTTTTTTTTTCAGTGGAGACAGTAAAGCCAGAGGGATTTAGGAAAAAAAAAAAGTCATAGAAACATAAACTACCTGGATCCCCGTGCAGCACAGGAGTTACATAAGGGAAAAATCTGTTCCTGATTACATAAAACTGGACATGTGTGTATGCATACGGGAGAGGAAAGGGAAGGACGAGACCCTACTCTCCGTGCCATCCCCATGGAGCTCGCGCAGGCTGGGGAGTTCTCTGGGGCTGGGGGGGCTGCTGGGGAGCAAAGATTCCATGGATGGGTCCTGGCTCTTCTCTTCTGAAGGTCTGGTAAGGGGCAGGGGAAGGATGTCTGGGGAAGCAGCATCCTTCACTGCAGAGAGTAACATCTCCCTTTGAGGGATCTGTCTCTCCTTGTTACATCAACAAGAGAACTAGGACCTTCCAGGTATCAGTGTTGGTTTGCTGACTTTCACCGAAGAATAGCAAAATTGAGTTTATTTTACATTCAGAAATTCTCCACACGGCAGTGTAAATTTCAGAGTATGAAAGAAACACAGTGGTATAGCCTGAGGGTTCATTACCAGCAGTATGTAGGTCAAATTAACAGGACATAGTTAAAACCAGGTTTTTTTCACTCT
>NW_009695314.1:0-12573 GCF_000703405.1 Apaloderma vittatum | reverse complement strand
GGAAAGAGTTTGCATAGCCCAGAGCTGCCAGGCATTGGGAGGAAATGCTAAGTGACTTTCAGAGTGATGAATCCCAGCTTCCCAACGTTTACCATTAGTGTCAGATTACAGACTCTTGTATTAGTTTCTTCTCACTCAAAAGTTAATTTAAGAGGCAAAAATGAGTCGATAAGAAACAATGTCACATACTAGATCAATACTGGGAATGTAGGAACAGGCTGAAAATTGAGGTTGGTTCCAGAGAGCAAGCAAAACATTTAAAAATTGTTTCTCATTATTACTTTCCTGCTTAGAGCTGTATTCTGAACTGTGTGTGCTTTAAAAGAGCTGGAGATATGACAAGGCCTGTATAGGGAATTTCCTTTAAATTATGCTTGTCACAGCTTCAGCTCGAACTGTGGGAATTGCTGAGGTCAGAACTGAATCTTGGAGGGTAAGATTAGACTGAGAGTTTTATGTAAAACAGTCATACTGGTTTTTAAGCCCACAAATGCGGAAATGTCTTCTCCCACCTCTCCTGTTTGCTTCCCTTCTTTATACTATCTCATCAACACATGTAATAGGTGCAAAATTGTTCTTTCTTTCTGTTTTCCTGCTTTCTAGGAATTTGCTAGTCTATTCTTGTCTTTGCTTTGTTATCCACATCAGTCAGTGACATGTTAGTGGCTTGCACGTGGAATATTTCAGTGAGATTTAGACAGTTGCTGGCAATTCTTACCCGTACATCTCAAAACACGTTGCAAAGGTAGATGAATGTTCCTCGTTGTATTTTAAAGGTAGCACAGAAAGGCTGAGAGGCTGGCCACTCGCACCGAGTTTTCTCCCCTGAAGTGATGTTTTATGCAGCTTTGATTCTTATATAATGTGAACTTCTTCCAGAAGGCAATCACATGAACATGATGTTTACTAGGCTTAAATAGTCCTTTTCCTGAGGAGAGGAATTATGTGCATAGTGTAAGGGTTCATACAGGTCCAACCTGGTTTAATCGTGCCCATCGGAGAGCATTCATATTGGGGGGGTGAAGAAATTAAGGAAACGCACCTTGGGCATCCCGGGGAAAGCATGGAACTCTCGCCAGTGAAGTTCAGTGTCAAAGGGAGGGACACGATTTCTGACATATTTTTTTTCTCTATATTCAGTATATCACGATTTCTTTACAGTATGCAGGCAGCACAATTTCTCTGTAAGTTTGGAGACAAGTGTGTGCTAAAGCCCCTTGCCAGACAGCGATGCATCAAGATGCAAGCAGCAGCGCTTCTGCCTCACTGTCAGGTTGCTTTCCCGAACAGGAGCTGATTTCACTCTGGCGGTGGGTCACAGGGCACCCTCTTTGTCAAGAGAAGGGCTTTTACTGCTTCAGCCTGATCGCTTTTCCTGAGCAGAGAGAAAACGTGTACGAAGGATTTCCCCTGAACATGTGGGCCTGTGTCTGCCTGTCTTCTCAGTTGGAAAATTTGTGTCACAGGACAGATTTTTGAGCTGTAGGCTAACTGGGAGAGCAAGCAGATGTGCTTCGTGCAGCTGGAACAGCTCTTCTGTCTTTTCCCATTCTTTGCTCTGCCATCTGTCTGCAGTAACACAGGGATGAAAATACTCCTCTCCTGTGCAGAAAAGATCTCACATAGCTCCAAAGCCATACGTTTTGCTTCCTCTTTTTTTTTTGACATTTGACAGAATCACAGAATCACAAATATACAGAATCACAAATATATCAGTAATTAGGTAACTGCATCTTTGTGCACTTTTTTAGTGATTTTCTTAACTTTTTATTTACTATCAGCCTTAAATATAAAACTATTAGTGAGAAAGCGAGATGATCTCTGATCAGAACTTCTCCAATCATGAGTTTAATACAAAACACAAGTGTTACTCCTTAGGCAGTTTTGTAGTTAATACAGTGCATCAGGTCACTCCCTCCAGTTTTTTCATTCGTGCTGATCTCAAAAGATCCTCAAATTTCCTTATATAACATCTGGGCCTACAAGACTGGAAGATGACCCAAAATCTGGATTTCTCTCTTTCAGTTCTCTGTCCACATGTGTGTGTTCAAAGACAGATGTTTGCTCTGGTTACTAAGATCATTCTCTGCATAGTTAACAGTTTTCGTTTTTTCTTCTGTGTACACTGTTATTTGATAGGATTTAGTCAGCTGTGGAAATCCAACAGCTCCGATTTTATTTATTCAATCTGTACACAAGTTTTCCTTCAAGTGGTGCCTACCATTTCTCACAGGTGCAGTGGGAATGCATTAACCCTAAGTACAAAGCGAAGAAGAAGAATTACAAGAACTCGGGCATTGTTATCCTCAACCAGTGCAAGGTAAGCTCTTTGCTAAGCTCTTAGCAATGTATTTTAATGGTGTTTGGAAGTGTAGACCCCAGCTCACACCAGCACTATGATCTACCACCCAATGGAGGGACAAGGAGCTAAACCCCCAGAGTAAGCTGACTGACTGTTGCCGCTCTCCTCGCCCGTTTCTCCACCACAGTTCTGGGCCAGACTGGGCAGTACGAAACTCTCACACCTACAGACCTACCACTTGGCCTTTTGTGTGCTTCCCTTCTAATCCTTCCATAATTTTAAAAAAATTACTCTTTTTCCTCCTAAAACAATTGCAAAATTTCCACTCACTGAGAAAGTGCAGAACTTGATTCAAATTTTAATGGGAGTTTTCCTTGCTGTAGTTTTAGAAATCTGCTATTTTCGCTGTTTGCATTTTTGTTTCTGTCTCAAACTATATTTAATCCTTTCTTCCCTTACCTTATTTTCAGTTCGTCCCTTCTTTCCCTCCAGTTTATTTTTTCTGATGTTTTAGCAGCACACAGCTAAGTTGAATGTCTTGCTTTCTTGCCTGCAGATCCACAAGATGCATTCTTTCTTAGATTATATCATGGGAGGCTGCCAAATACAGTTTACAGTAAGTGTCTTACTTCTCTTAACTTGTTTTAAAGAAAGGGAATCCCCCTAGATACTGATTCATTACTTGCACAGAGCAATGATTCTTACATGCCATTCCTTGTTGAATTATTAAAATCTTCTTGCAAAATATATTAGCCCCAGAAAATAAAACTATGCTAAGGCAGTAAGATTTTTTTTTCTTGCTCGTGCTGAGCATGTGGAGCTCCCCATAAACAGGAATACATTATTTTTCATTTCCAAATAATCATTTTTAGAAGCATCTAAAGCTGCATGGTTTTGATCTTTTCTTTTTCCAAACGGAGCTGCAGGATGTTTCCACCTTCCCAGAGTCCCATTTCTTTCAGTGGGAATGGGCTTGGGGTCGTTTGGAACTCTCACAGAACATGCTTTGTTGTTGTCTTAACATCAGTGACATTTCTGCTGAGCCTCTGCTGCATACAGGCAGTACAGTGCAACTGTGATTTGGAAGGGCACTCACCCAGGGAGGGAAAGCAGGATGCAAAAAGCTGTAGTGTGATGTACCTGCTAATTTAAGGCACTAATAAAGGCTTTGGTAACGTCCTGCTGTGTGTTCTCAGGGTCCTTTGTACATCTATTGTAGAAACACAGTTTGCAGTTAGAGAGAATGTCTCTGAAAAATGAAAGTCAATTGTTCCTTCACTTAAAACCCATTTATTAAGAAGTCTTTACCTACAGAGATCAATATTGCCGATTCCAGCCTGTTGTTTTTCTGCACCGCTTACTGCCAGGCCCCATGTCTCTTATCAGACATGTTCCCACAGAGGCGTCTGCACACAGAAGACATTTTCATCACATGAGAAAATACAGTAGAAAGGAGATGTAACAGTCACAAAGTGAACTGCAATAGAAAGATGTCTTGGATGGATTCTCTCCCAGGCAGGTCACAGTGCTGGGCAGGCTGGTTTGCTGCTGACAGATCTAGAGGGAGGTCCGCACTATGCAGGATGTTTTCGGTGCAGCAGAAATGGCCCTTTTACAAGGCTGAAGAAAAAAGCACTTAGTGTAGTTATTGCTGTTATGTAGCTGTAGGAAGGTGACTGGTATTTGCAACTAATATATCTAAAGATACACTGATAAAAATCAAACATATCTGCTATAAGAAGGATTCCTCCTTTGCTGCTCAAGATCAGCTCAGCTGTGCTATTAGCCTAGCTCCTGCAATAAGTTAACTTGGTTTTACAAATCCTTATCCTCTATATGTGCACAAGATCTTCATGCTGCTGGGTCATGCTAAAAGAGCTGGGTGTTGCTCTTTTGGAGGTATGGCAAGTAACAGTGGTAAGAGTGATCATCTTCCTTGAAAGTCCTTTCCTTGGAGTCAGACAGATTTGGATCCAAGTCTAGCACGCTGCAGCCAAGTACAAATAGTTATAAAGGCTTCTTCGTAGGAAATGAGGATATTTTGTGCTTCGCAGCAGATCTTTACTAAGCTTGCTCTGGTGAGGGTGTTTTTCTTTCCCAAACACTAGCCACACACTTTTTTCCAAGCTAACTTGAACCCAGAAAAAACAGCTTTGCTCACCAAAGTTAGAGGTGGAAAATCAGAAACAGTGGGGAAAAGCCATGTTGGCTTGACCCAGTATGATTTTTTCCTTTGAGTTTCTAGCCACAAAAATTAAGTTTCAGGAGAGGGGTGTAATTTTTTTTAAGGGAGCATTAAAATAACAGCTTTCATTTTCATTGTATAGCTGCAGCTCCAAGTGGAGAAGCAGCATGTTTGCAGAGGAGCTGGGATGTCAGAGTCCTGTCTCTGCAGCTTTCAGCAAGGACCTTGGCTGTGCTCTGCACTGTCACACCGAATTCTCTGCATTTGTCTAGTGAATGTCCAGGGGTAACAGGATTTTTGGAGGAAGAGGTCACCAGACAAAGCCATAAGGAAGTTTGTGAATGGTTTTGTACCCTCTGTGAGTCCCTTTGGGGTTTTTGCTGCTCCTCTCAGGATTTCCTAGAAAGCAGCATCACAGACAGAGGTGTCTGATCCATGGCAGTCAGTGCAGGAAGGTGCCTGCTGCAGTGTGTCTTCAGTGAAGAGCATTTTAAAAGGGAGAAATTAGTTTAAAGAGGATTCATTAATATTTACTATTGTGATGAATGCTTCCCCTAATCTTCTCTAAGCCTTTTCCACACAAAAGCCTGGGTGGTATTCAAACTTTATTTTAACCCTGCAGCTCACCTTTGAGCTTGCTATCTTCCGTGAAATTGGGAGAGTTAATTATTTAATGTCTAGATGATTTGAACGTAGAAAATGCCAGACAGGCAGTATCTACTACTACAGCCACAGAAATGTTTAATAATAACTAAGGAATGTCCCTAACTGGAGTATTAATTTATAATTTTAGTAGGACTTTTAACTCCTTTGGGATATTCTTGCTGCAAAGCTTTTATGTCCTGAACATCACCCGGGCTGTAATAATTTAATTAAGTATGAGAATCTAGAGATAGTTAATTTGATTCATTTGTATCAGAACATAATTTTCCACATACAATAATAGTGCAGTTCATTTTTTCCCCAATTATACTCATTTAGTTTTATTATGTCTTGTTTTATAAGCTGTCATTTACTTCTAGACACATTTTTTATGAATACTACCCTGAGTCAAATCTGATGAACAAAAATAGCTTTTGCTTTAAGGCCACAGTCTCTACAGACGACCGTTCCTGGAGAAGACAGGCGGGTGGTTTGGGTGTCCTTACACCCAGAAGATCTCCATTTCACATTGACGTTTCCTCTTTTCCAGGTAGCTATAGATTTCACGGCGTCGAATGGTGACCCTCGGAACAGCTGCTCGCTGCACTACATCCACCCCTACCAACCCAACGAGTACTTGAAAGCCCTGGTTGCTGTTGGTGAGATTTGCCAGGACTATGACAGGTAAATAACCACGGAGCTGTCTGTAGGACACACTGTCGCAGTGTGACACTGGCGTTTGTATTCACTTGCTTCAAACTGCAGGTCTGAGGTGCATTTTTAGGCTTAAAGTTGAAGGCTGTTCTGAAGATGTTCTGAGGTGGCCAGGCATTTGGTTCTGTCCTGTCCTACAGAAAAGCATTCCCAAAATGTTGTGCTTGAAACTGAATTTGTAGTTGCCTGAACTGCTTAGTGGCCGTGTCTATTCTAAGAAGCAAATGTATAGTCATTTTCCATGTTCTTCTGGCCTGTTGAACTTATAGTCTCTTCTAAAACAAGTATTGAAAGATCATGGTAATGTGTGCACACAACATGCTGTCAAATAAACAAACAAATGCAAGAAATTGGGCCAAAGATGATTTGAGGATATCATGCAATTCTGTTCCTTTCAAATAGGCTGCCTGCTTCTGTCAGATTAATTGCCCATTATTAAGATAATTACCAAGTACATTTCCTTTAAATGTGCTTGCTTTGTTTGTGAGGCACAATATCTTACCCAATTATTCCTTCTCATCTTTGCACATGTAATAGGCACCCACCCGCTGCTTTGCCAAATGTAAATACTAGATCTCAAAAAAACAATGACATTTCCAGTTGCATTTGAATTACGCTTTCTAGATAAATTGTGGAGTGACTTAATACTGTGGTTTGCATGTTGCATGTCACATATACCGATTAGCCAGCTCTGAAGCACTTCCCCATTTGCACGGTAATGAAATGTCTTCTCCAAGAATGAGGAAAATACTGCCCTGGTACAATTTCTGTAAGAATTTGATAGTCAAACTTAGTCAATGAGGCTGAGAAAATTAATATTTTATTATACACTGATAATTCCTCAGTGATTATCCAGTAATTTAATAATTGCTAGCAATAATTCAGAGGATTAATATACTTCAAAATGGGGAAAGGAATGAAAAAGGTTGGCTTATGCACAAGATTTTTTGGTTGTATCACTTGAGGTGCATTTTTTAAGAAAATGAAATAGTTAGAGTCATAGTCCCTCCTGTATGGAGAGATTAGTCCTAAATCAGGATTCTTCTCTCAGTGCACCATGTTCCAATCAGTACAAAAAATAATGGCCAGTCATTTCTAAATGAAGTCATCAGTTCTCTTGTGCTGCAGAAAATGCCTGTTGATGCTAATCAGCACAACTAAGGTTGTTTGAGCTACAGGCTAGGGCTGAACAAAAGCCAGAATTTCTTTCCCCAGGGAAATGTCACCTTTCTGGCATGTGTTTGGCCTAAACGTGCTCTCAAGTCGTGACACCATAAATACATTCCCTGGACAGGTTGATTCAACAAGGTCAGTGCTTTCTGATCCAAATGTCAAGTGAGAACCTTTTCTTTTATATTCATGAGTTTTGAATCCAGCATGCTGGAAATTAAAGCTTGTAATTTCTATAAAGAAGAAAAGAAATTCAGAGGAGCAACCTTCACACAAAGCAATCTACAAGTTCTGTATATTTTTTTCTTATAGTTTGGTTGCAGTACTTTTGCTACACTTTTATACCAAAAGATTGCTGCTTTCTTATATTTTGGGGGGCGGGGGGAAAAGCCTATGGCTATTGCTTAAACTGCTTCTGTAGTACTTCACACTTATTTGTCATTTCAGAGAGGCACTGGCAAGTAATATAGAGAGAGTCTGCACTAAAGATTCAAAATTTAGCTTTTTCTTTAAATACTCTAGTTAGCTCTGTCGATCAAGCCAGATCTCAGAATCTCAGTTTCTGTACATATCAGCCTAAAATAATGTATCCCAGCGTAATTAATGCTCCAAATTAAGTGCTGCCTCACATCCCTCAGTGCAGTGGAATAATCCCTGCTCATCCAAAAGCCCGTTTATCTGTATGGTTCTGAGACACTTAGAACAGTTAAATGAATAGCGGCGTTCTGCAAAGTTAGGCGTGAAAGAATAAGAACCATTCTTTCATCAGCAGTATTCAGAGAATGAGAACTAGGCTTTGATTATTACCCTGATTGTGGAAATGCTGCAGTCCTGTAGGAGTAGGCCAATCTGATAACAGTGTGGGGAATGGAAGAGCTGTTCACCTGCACAAAGGCTTAATACTTTTTATCTGTATGGTGGAATTGTTTCAGGCTATAACAACATTTGTCGTAAGAGAGGAGATAGAGATTGTGTGTGATACGGTCTCTGGCTAAGCTACAGCAGTAACGGATCATAAAGGAAGGAGAAACATTAATTAGTTTTAAGGAATTAGACTCTAAAATGCAGTTAGAAATACTGTGAAGGGGAAACTGCATAAAAAACTTATTATTTACAGTATTTGGTAAAATAAGCAGCCAGCTCCATGAATAAGAATTATTTTTAAGGTAAGTGACTCATGAAGGTTTACAGATGACCTCACAAAACAGTAAGTGAGAAATATACATTTTCATTTAAATGTCTTCATGAGCTTTCTTTTATATTAGGAATTATATCACTGGCATGGTTTTACCTTGAAATTGAGCAAGTTTG
Organism: Apaloderma vittatum; assembly: GCF_000703405.1. Lineage (NCBI taxonomy): Eukaryota > Metazoa > Chordata > Aves > Trogoniformes > Trogonidae > Apaloderma > Apaloderma vittatum. The sequence continues at coordinate 4,249 of NW_009695314.1, read as the reverse complement.
CCTCACGTTTTTGTAGCACTGAAACAGATGAAAATAATGAAACATTATTGGGAGCTGAAGTGTTTAATACTAACAGGACCAGTTTCTGTGTCATTCCATATTTATTCCTTACCTCAGTGATTTCAGTATTGAGTATTGACCCTCGGTAGCTTGTTTGTGAGGATAAATGCTGTTACACGCACACAATGGTAAAGACTCAAATGGTTCCTAAATGATCCTTCTATTCTTACAGATTGTAGTGATGATATTATGAGTGAAACCCATGGCAGGACTTGCATATCTGCTCCTCTGTTTGCAATCTGACTTCTGCACTTAGTAGATTTCCTTTCTCTTCTGCTTATTAAGAGTCTCATTATGTTACATTACATATTTATGTTTGCATTACAACCTCTGTTCTGATTCAGCAAGAGGCTAGAATTTATTAGAATTTATTAGGGGGCCAGTTGGCTCAGTGGTTTGAGCGCAGTGCTGGTGAAAATGACAACACCAAGGTTGTGGATTCGATTCCCGCTTGGTCCCATGTGTTGCCCGGTCTAGTCGAGAGGTGGCGTCCCTGCCCATGACAGGGAGGTTGGACTAGATGATCTCTAAGGTCCCTTCCAGCCTATGCCATTCTATGATTCTACGATTCTTATTATCTAATTCCACTGAATTCAGTCTGACTCAAGCAAACACTAAAGTATTATGCAAAATATAGGTGACACAAAGAGTTTTACTGAAATTGAGCTTTATTGTTAATTGTTCACTCCACATCCAAATGTTCAGTGCTTCCCGTATACCTGGATGAACTTTGTTTAATTTTTACAGACAGTTTTATATTTCTGCATACATTCTGAGTTCTTCACTGGATTAATAAAAAGTGCTCACAGACATGTGAGAATCAGCTTTCGTGTAGTCACATCAACGCTCACACCTTGAGAAGGTCAAAGGTTTAGATGTATTTTACCAAATACTTTCCAGCACTTGTTGCATTGGATATTCTTGACAGGTGTTCCACTACTGATCTGCACACTCATCTCATGATTCCATGGATGTGACCACATAGTTTGGTAAAGTGATGTCATAAAATTGGTCTTCATTTGGTTTGTGTTCAAAATCTACGTCAAAAATTAGTTCATCATTATTTTAGATCTCTATGCAAAGATACTGCAATTCTTTTTTAATTCCAAGAGCCCTTGAAACACACAGAAGATAAAGTCTGTTTCCTGACACTAATGTCCTTTTCCATTTAAACAGACTCCTTAACTCTAAATGCTCAAGTAGCTCCATGAAGCTGCAGTTCACACTGAGATCACGCATTAACAAATGAACTGCTTGTGTAAAACACACTTGTCTAGCAACTTCCCTAAAGGCCACTAATGAGCAAAGAGTACATTATTCCTGCAAAGTGCAGAAATTATTTATGTGTAGAGCTTTGTAAAATACTTGGGAGTAAAAATTTAAAACCTGGGCCGCATTTTACAAAACATATGGAAGTCCTGAAGTCAGTTTGATTTTCAACATCAGCTTCTGCAATTGGTGAATTGTAGCAGTAGCTGGCTAGATGCAAAAATTCCTCTTTGTGATCCCTTCTTCAGTGTTTTAGGCCTGAGCGGGTGTGTTCACTCATATTGAAAACTGTACCTAAAACCTTTCTTCTCTCATGCAATAAAGTGCACTTGAAAATTAAGAAGGGGGAAAAAATGAAAGGAGAAAATAAAAAGATCAGGGTTCCCAGTCCGGCACATCCCTTTCAGTGTAGATCTAAGAAGAGAAATACTGAAGTCAGATGAAAGGTTCATCTGTCCGAGAAAGGCAGATGTTGCTGTGGTTGAGATGGCAGTGTGCTAATAGTTCATTAAAACTAGGCCAGAAGAGTGATGCCTAGAATAACTGGCACTATATGCAACATTAAATCTTTCATGGAATCCCTACATAGAGCTATAGATGTTAAAATTTAATCTACCCATGCAGATCAATAAATAAAAATATGCTTAATTATTAATCATCTCTCTTTATCACTTTAATTACAGAAACAACCTTTCTGGAGGCTGTTAAGCAAAAAAGCTGATTAGCATATCTAAACAAGTTAAAAAACCTTTGGGGAAAAGACATGAATCTTTTTATTTAGTGCTTTAATAGGACCAAATTTGCATAGACATATAACAGAAGAAAACCGGAAGAATCTATACAAAAAAACTTGTAGCTTATCCTCAAGCTCAGGTGTGGGTAAACATATTCTGAAGTGTTTGGATAACCCAGGAGTATAACTGCACCAGGCAAAAGGAATTGCTAACACTTTTAATGAACAAACTGAACTGAAGATCCTTGGGTGTGTAATCATTGAGGATCTAGACTGTCACAATTACATAATATATGCACACATATTTAGTGTTTGCCTTTGCAGAACCTGTATGTGCAGACTGCTGCACACAGGGGTTTCTGCAGTCACGACGTTTTATGCCAAGCATCAGTGAGATTGCATAGCACCTCCTGCCGTAGAGACTAGACATCTGTGTAAATAAACTAGTATTAATAGATAAATTGCCACCTCTTTTCCTTCTCCTTATTTATCTTTCCATTTTCACTGATGCCACCTTATACTGATCGGGTACATCCTTAGTCAGTGCAGTCACTTCCACGATTTCAGAAGCGTGATGAGCAGAGGGTACTAGCCATTGCCTCCTTGTGCATTCAGTTATGCTGAGCTGAACAGTTTAGTCATCAGCATATTTCACTTACAATTTTGCTCCAACTTGTTTTGTGAGTGTTCTTCATTTTGACTTAACGTCATTTTGATTTTGGTAAAATTACATCAACAGCTCATTTGGTCACATTAAATCACAATATAATCTCTATAACAGTTTTATTCTGCTCATCCTAGAAATCTCATTTCTCTCTTGAGAGCATTTGACAAGAAATTCCTCTCCTAGCACCTCCCTGCATGCACACACCAGTGTGGTCCAGTATTCCCCTCTTGCCTTACAGATGGATGTTTTCTAGTAGAAAATTGCTGCAGAGGAAGGTCTCTGGCCAACCCTTTCCACTGTGGCTTGTGAAAAAGGACAAAATTATGTGCACACATTTCATAGATTCATAGATTCGTAGAATGTTAGGGGTTGGAAGGGACCTCTAGAGATCATCTAGTCCAACCCCCCTGCCAGAGCAGGATCCCCTAGGGCAGCCACACAGGAACGTATCCAGGTGGATTTTAAAAGTCTCCAGAGAAGGAGACTCCACAACCTCTCTGGGCAGCCTCTTCCAGTGCTCCATCACCCTCACATTAAAGAAATTTTTTCTCATGTTGAGATGGAACTTCCTGTGTTTTAAATTAAACCCATTATTCCTTGTTCTGTTACTGGGCACCACTGAGAAGAGATTGTCTCCTTCCCCTTGACACCCACCCCTCAGATATTTGTATACGTTAATAAAGTACCCTCTCAGTCATTTCAAGGCTAAACAGCCCCAGTTCTCTCAGTCTGTCTTCATAGGAGAGATGTTCAAGTCCCTTAATCATCCTCGTAGCCTTTATTCTTGTGGTTGCTTAGTGCAGGGTTTGGGGCTCCTCAAGTCCTTGAGCCATGTAATGTTTTCAGTATCTGAGCTGACAGCCTGTGTGAGGATACCCTTTTCAGTGACAGTACAATTTTTATAGAATCATAGAACAATTCAGGTTGGAAAAGACCCTTGAGATCATCGAGTTCAACCATTAACCCTACACTACAAGTTCACCCCTAAACCGTATCACCCAACACCACATCTAAACGACACTTAAACACATCCAGGGATGGCGACTCAACCACCTCCCTAGGCTGTCTATTCCAATGTCTGGCCACTCTTTCTGTGAAGAATTTCTTCCTGATGTCCAGTCTAAACTTGCCCTGTTGCAACTGGAAACCATTCCCCTTGGTTCTGTCCGTAATTACCTGTGAGAAGAGACCAGCACCAACCTCTCTACAATGTCCTTTCAAGTAATTGCAGAGCATGATGAGGTCCCCCCTCAGCCTCCTCTTCGTCAAACTGAATAGACCCAGCTCCCTCAATCGCTCCTCATAAGGTCTGTTCTCCAGGCTCTTCACCAGCTTTGTTGCCCTCCTCTGCACTCGCGCCAACACCTCGATATCTCTTCTATACTGAGGTGCCCAAAATTGAACACAGTACTCAAGGTGTGGCCTCACCAGTGCTGAGTACAGAGGGACAATCACCTCCCTACTTCTGCTGGTGACAAAATTTCTAATAAAGCCATGATGCCGTTGGCCTTCTTGGCCAC
>NW_009695313.1:651-1128 GCF_000703405.1 Apaloderma vittatum | reverse complement strand
AGAAAGAAAAAGAGCTGGGCAGCACATCCTGGGTAGGAGATTCTCCTGTTGTCCCAGAGGGAATTGGCCATGGCTTTGGGGACAGTGGTGGAGATGGAGCCCAGGTCGAGTACAGAGAGGTTGAGGAGGAAGAAGTACATGGGGGTGTTGAGGTGGTGGTGCCAGGCGATGGTGGTGATGAGGAGGGCAGCCGGGTAGAGGGCCAGGAAGAGCCAGAAGTGCAAGAGCTGCAGCTGCCGCGTGTCTGCAAATGGCAGGAGGAGGAAGTGGCTGATGGAGCTGCTGTTGGACATTTGTTGCCTCTGGCCATGGGGCACTTCCTTTGGAGAAAAACAGATTGACAAGTTAACAGAGATTTCTCTGGGAAAAATCAAAGCCTTTTCCCACAGTCTCTATCCCTCTCACAGAGACACTCCTTTCATTTTCCAGGAGACCTTCCCTCATCTCCATGGCTAGGGGCCTGGTTGGTTTTTGCCC
>NW_009695313.1:0-499 GCF_000703405.1 Apaloderma vittatum | reverse complement strand
GAAAGGGGGTGGGTAGCCACTCTTAGAGTTCCAGGTTGCTTTACATCTCACTCCACCTCCCTGGAGAGTATTCTGGGATGTCAGAAACCCACAGCATTTCTGCTGCTCTCAGGGAGAACCGAGCAAGTCCTTCGAGACAAGAGGATTGTCTGGGACTTAGTGCAGAGGGAGGGAAAGTGCTCTGTCCCTTTGTCTAGTTCCCAGTTTCTCTGAGCTTTCACCGTGCTGCAATGGAGGATGATCACTTTTCCATATTTTCCTGAAAAGTCACCAGATACAGCTGAGAGCAGTGGGGTCAAGCGCAGTCCAAGGTTTCAACCCCCTCACTTCCAGCTCAGGACACACCTCGTTTATTTCACCAATCCATCAGCATTTATTTCCTAACTTGTAGCATGTCTGCACTTCTCCTCAGGGAGCTCAGATAACACAATGATGCTACCGGACGGGTTTGCATCCTGGAGGGCAGCACACAGCTTGGAAGGAAACCTCAAGGAAAGAG
>NW_009695312.1:14917-25213 GCF_000703405.1 Apaloderma vittatum | reverse complement strand
TGAATTGTTCTATGATTCTATGATTATCACAACTGTAGGCCCATTCCCGTGTGTTACATCTTTGGGGCTCCTTGGTCATCCGTGCAAGCTCGTTGCAAGTTCTTTGGAGCTACCTGGGTGTAGTTGGTTCTTTATTAGTCTCTTCCCTTGTCCTGTGACTAATGAAGGTGAGCAGAAGGGATTGTGTGGTCAGGCAAACAAATGCAGTGTTTATCTGAGCAGTGCCATCAAGGAGCTCCTCTGCCTAGTAGAGTTTGAGTCCTGCTTGTAGTTGCAGGGTTGGTTCCAAACGCAGCAGGTCGGCATGTTCTGTTTGCAGCAGGGCAGTCCATATGCTCTGACTGCATGTCACATCCCGCCCAGGAGAGGGAGGGACAAGTAACTTAGATTCCTAGTGTCCCAACAGTGGGGACTGAATGATAACCAGGAAAAGACCAGGCACACAACAAACTGCAGCAAGCTGCGGGTTACTTAGTGACAGCAAGGAGATAGCACAGTAACAACTTCTAACAGGCAGTGTTATACTGAACTATGAGAAATAAGCTTAAGCATAAAGTAAGCAAGCAGTATGACAGGCCTTGCACTACGTAGTGAGAAAGGGGAAAGAGAGAGAGAGAGGAAAGAGAGAAGGGGAGAGAAGGGGAGAAAGAGAGACCAATCACCGATCCGGATTCCTATGTTGGACCCACCAAGGAAGGTTGGTGGTAAATGAGAATTTCATTGATGCAGACGTCTACATTTTGTGTTGGCATTGCTTCTGCACCAAGCTTCTTGAAGCAGTTTTCAGCCTGCCTATTTGAGATGTATTTGCTGCTGGTGTTAATGGTGTAAATGAAAGCTTTCAAAGGAGACTTGGAAGGGACCTCAGTCTCTCTGCACTGCATATTTCTTTTAGTGGCAAAGTAAATGAAAGAGGTAGAGTACTTAAAATAGCATCCTTTCTTTCACACAGCAAGATCTCATGGGAAACTAGTATGTCTCTAGTGTTGCATGTAGATGGCAGATTTCTCTGCCCTGTGGCTGAGACCAAAAAAATACATGTGGCCTCAGAGCTGGATGTTTTAGGCTGGGCTCAGTATCATGCAAGGTGCAGCGACTTGACTTCCAGAGCACTCAGCCAGTAGGTGGAACCAGCTTATCATGTGTATTCCAAGTGTGGCTGAAGAGAGACAATACATATGCATGCCTGGTTTACTTTGTCTTTAGGATTTTTAGCACAGTGCCACATAGTAACACAGTCTCTTAATTTTTCTCTTATTTCTCCAGCCCAATTCCAAGATGTCCATGGTGGCTAGTGCAGGTGCGGATGGGGCAGGCACAGCTGGTGCAAGTGTGGTTCCTGCAGCTGATAAGTCAAGCACTGAGGTTGGTCAACACAGTCCTCGGGAAAAGCATCCATTATAATAATGTCTCAGGAAGTATTTCTCTCTGAATCCATTTAGAAAAAATAAATAGATGACTGCTGAGGTACTGCGATGTAGTAGTTATGTACAGTGGTGAAGGGCTATGTGACAGAATAGGTAACAAACTAGTGGTGTGTCATTTGTGTTTTGTCAAACAGGCCTTATTTAGAACCATTTTTACCACAGCTAGCATAAAATTAATTACTCTTTATCTTCAGTTACATCTGTATATGTATGTGTGCATATCAGCTGGTGTAAACACAAGTGATATTGTCACTGACACTGGGGCATGAGCTCAAGAACAGTTCTCACTGAAAAATCTAGCAAGAGCAGGAATTACTGAAAGAAAGCTTTTGATTTGATTTCCTGCAGTTTTCTAACGATTCATCAGATGATTCAGACAAATTTTTCTTTCTACAGCATGATAACTTACATAATGGTTTCTTTATTTTTTAGCCTGGTATGGATGAGTCAGCACTAGATAGCCTAATAGATACTCTAGGTGGACCTGAAGAAGATGTGCCTCCTAGTCCTGTTTACACTGGTCCAGAAGTTACGGTATTTCACATTTTTTATTTTTTAGAAGATTAATCTCTAAAATATCTCCATAGTTGCTTGCTACTGCATTGATTCAGTATTTGTTGCTTTGGTCTGTTAAGAGGTAAAACAGAGTTTGCACAGTTGCATTTTAGTGCTTTCGGTAATACGGAAAGGAAGCAGTTATGTAGGTACTGCCATAGAAAACAGTAAAATGTCAACAAAAAAAGTTTTGAACTGGCTTCCAAGCATGGTCTCCAGTACATATACAAAAGGCAGTGATGGAGGTGTAAGAAGGTGCAGTACTCAGCGGTGGAAAAGTTTTGGAATTTATAAGTATTTCAAATTCAGTCTAGGTACAACAATACTTTCTGTGGCCTGAGACACTGAAATGGCTGATGTTAATGCAAAGGGAATCTGAAGCCAGCTGAGATAAACATGCATGACACTGAGTTCTGAAAGACACTGCGCAGTCAGGGTCCAGGACTGGCCCTCGTACTGAGGCAACCCTCATGCTTTCTTTCCAGAAGTATCTCTATAGATAGCTCTACATTGCAAGTTTACTTCAATAAATAAGAATACAAAAATGTTAATGCATGCATTCTTTTCACAGGAAGATATATCTTCAAGATACTTGGAAGAAATGGGTAAACGGGAAGGTAGTCTCCCTCCAGAGTACGTTAAATTGCTGAAGGTTAGTGAGTTAAACAAAAAAAATAATTTCTTGTGTGTGTTTTCTTGCATATTGTATGATTTTGATTCTCATTTGGTACAAATTCTCATTTTAGAGCAAAGGGGATGGCAAAGATGGAGTCCCACCAAAAGTAGATGAAAAGGATGAAGTAAGGCTTATTTTTTATATATTGTAAGTTGAAAATAACCCAATTATGATTCAGTTCCTAGGAAAATTTTGATGTTGCCTGTCTTCCAAAAATCCCAGGAAGTGGGAGAGGTCTGCAGGGTGCCAGATATCATAGATACTTAAAAAAAACTAAATAGAACTTGGCACAGATGTTTCTAATAAAGAAGTAGGAATTTGAAGCTGAAACCAGTTAAATAAATGCTCCCAGAGACATTTGATGTAGTAATAACAAAGGGAAGAAATAATGTCTGTGTGTGCAGGAGTCTCTTTGTTACGTCTTTAGCAAAGATTACTTGAATTTCAGTATCTAGCAAGAGAATTCTGTAAGCTGGCTTAATTTTACTGTTGATGAGTTTAACGTGCAAAAATAAAAGCTTACCTGAAAAATGAATCAGCCAGTGAGGGAAATACCTTTGTTTTTCCTGTGACAGCAGTATGTGCTCATGAGGTCACTGAGTGAGAGAATATGGATCACATCCCAATTTTAAACCAAGTGTGACAGCACTGGTATTTGAACTCCAATAATCATAACCTAGTTTGCAATTTCTTGCTCAGAAGCCGATGACAGATGACGAGCTCGCAGAGGCCCTGTCATCTGACTTTACCTGTAGTGCTGCTGCTGCTGAAGAAAAGAACACAAGTCTGACAGAGGTACTAATACTTTTCTTGCCATTGCATGCCTTTATTGCAGTGAAACTTTGCCATTATTATCTTAATGTTTCATGTTAAAACGTTCTTGACAATGTTAATCTTTTTATTTTTGCATGCTTCTCTGTAATCTCATATCTCTCATAGAAGCCAAGTAAGGAGGGAGAAATTGTGCAAGCTCAAGCAGCAAGTTCAGTCAAGACCTCAACTCCTCCTAAGGAGAAGAAAACAAAATCGAAAGAGGTATACACGTGGTCACTTTCTGGCTGGTTAACTTCGGATTAAAATTTACAAGCACATGTTTTATTTTATGTATGCCTGATCTTGTAAAGATGCTCATGATCCTTGTTTTCAGTTGCAAATCCTGTTTATCACAGAAAGAATACTGATAACAGGAAACTGCCCTTGCTCAGACTCTGCTGTACCTTAGAGATGTTGCCTGTGGGTCACATAGTTTTTCTTCTGCGTTCTTCTGACTAGGGGAAATAAAGTAGGAAAATTTAGGTTATGTGCAGTGTGTTTAAAACTTGGACATGATGTAATTTTCCAAACCTTTCTTTTCTTTGCTCTGAAGAGAGCAAGTGTGACGTTATACAGTCTGGGTTTCCAATGTCTAACCGTATGGCAATTCTGTTGTGTGATACTGTGCTTTTTTTGCTGGCTTTCTTTTTTCTTTTTTTTCTTTGATTTGCCATATCCTGCAAATGTGAAGTTAAGGAAATTGGGTGATGCCAAACAGAAATGACTGGTCTGGTGCTGGCTGTCTGCTTCTCATACAGCGTAAAAGATATGTAAGGTAAAACTTGTGTTAATTTAAAGAAAGAATGAAATGGTTTGCATGTTTTTCTTAAATACAGGAAATTGCAGCTGATGCAGTGGATGCTCTTCTTGATACTCTCGGTGGACCTGAACCTGAACCTGAAGAAGATGTTACTCCTGTTGTAGAGGTGACAGAGGTACAATCTTCCTGCTTTTGGACTTGCCCATGGAACCCAGAGTCCTCTTGGCTAGATACTGTACAAAAGTGTAAAATAGTAACAAAGTTACAGATCGCTGTAAGGAAAGTCTGAGTCTTGGGCGACTAAGAAAATTAAGAAATCTCAAGTAGATACAGGTAGAGTAGAATATAGTAAGAAGGTAAAACGATGAGCGTTCCATCTGGCTGTACAGTAGCTGTTAGCTACACTTGCTTGTTTTTTTTTCCTGAGCACTGGATACAATTTTAAGCAAGCTTTTGCCTGTATTTGCCATTCAATTTCTTTTAACTTTTCAAGTTCTGGGTGCATTCCTCTTTCCATGAGACCCCATTATCCTTCTAGTTTGGGTCTTGCCTTTCTCTGTGTTTTCTAACACTTTTGTTTTTCTTCAACAGTTAGATTTTAGCAGTAGCTCTGTGTTCATAAGCTGTACTTGTTTAGTGTTAAACTTCTTTTAGTTTTGCAAACTCTGCCTGTAACCCTGCTAATATGAGTTATTTCCCCTGTCTTGACATACATCTCAGAGCAAACACATGGCAGGGAAGTAGCAGAAAATCGTTTGTTGCCAAGTGAAGATGTTGGAGCTCAATTTTGACCAAAAGAAGCGTGTTGTATGTTGCAGATTGAGTCAGTCGAGGCCTTCACATGACTTCATGAAGGAGCTCCAGAGAACTGAAGGCTGTGTTTCACTAGCAGTGATGGAAAAAGATAAAGAATTATGGCTTGTATAATCAGAGTGATGAAATCCAAGGAAGCCTGAGGATTTTGTACACTCCCAACATTTGAAAAGTACTTGCCACAAGTACTTGCTCTACATGGTGGTTGAAGTTTTTTGGAATTTAAAATAGCCATATTCACTTATGTCATTGATTCTTAAACCATGATGATTTTACCACAGAAATTTGATATGAATATATTGAGGAATTTTAGTATCTTTATATATGGAATAATCTTATCTGATGCTAGTACTTTGTCGAACAGTAGGCTGAAGAGTCTTGTTAGTAAACTTAAATGCACTTTGAGTTTTTATTTTAATTTCTCTAAGTATTTTTTTTGTTCTTTCTTTTTAAGGCAAAAGCTAAAGAGAAAAAAGAAGAAAAGGTTGGGGAACGTGAAGATACGATACCTCCAGATTACAGGTTAAAACCGGAGTTGGTAAGTTTTTTCATCTCCATTGCTCTATAAATAGGGCACTGCATCTCACGCTTCTTTTGGGCATGGAAAGAGAGTGGGGAAGACAAGCAAAACAAGTATTAATCAGTGGCTTTCTCCTGTTGGTGATTTCTGTCTCTAGTTTCCCTCCTTTGTGGTTGTGACTGGTTTTTTCAGGCATTCTGAGCAAAGATCTGATCTTCCCAGGGCACACATTCCTTCTCCAAGAGTGGTGTTTCTTGTGTCTGATGTTTGACCTCAGTGCTGTAAAATCCATGCCTTTGCAGAAGCGCTCTTGGGTGTCACTTTGTAACATAACCTTGAAGCATTATTGTAAAATGGTGTGAAAATGGCACTAATTTTTTCAGATTGTCACTTCAGGTGATGGAGATCAGTTCAAGGTTAAGTGAAACAATAGACTTGAGGTGTGTTCCATAAAGTTCAGAATTGAAAATGTCCTTTATTAGCATAACTGATGTTAGCAAGGTTGCTGTATAAACTGGCCTTGCTGGGGCTGAATGTTAATGTTCTGTTTTGGAAGGAGCAGTTTTACACCTCTTTTTAGAGATTTCAAGACTGCCTGACTGCAGAGCTCAGATTTAACCCCCCCATTTGTTCGAGTGCAAAAGCTTGTCTTTTGCACTCAAAGCTTGTTTTACTACTGGATGAATTCTTCCTGGGTTACTGTGGAGTTAACTCCTGCTGCCTATTGACACTGGTAGGACTGAATACCTTCTGGTCTCTCAGCCCATCTGTATTGTGCTACATCACATTTCCCTTTTATTTTTTGTCTACTTACCTAGCCATGTAAGAATTGTCCCTCTTTAGAGGAATTATTGTTACTTTGTCACTGATTTCATCTTGTGTATACCATTTATTTTGTATTATGTTGCTGATTATGGAGCATGGCACATCTTATAGCAATGGATGATAATATTTACTTTGCTTTTAGGATAAAGATGGAAAACCAATATTGCCAAAGCCTGAAGAAAAACCTAAGGTTAGAAAACTGACAATATTGTACAAGCGTGAATAGATAACTGTTTTCTCCCTCTCTGTCATTACTTTTCTCTCTGCTTGTGTGTTTACTTGCTTGAACAAAACCTGCAGATCCAAAGTGTGAAGTGAAAGTTGGTTTTATTGAAATTCACTGTCTCCGAATGAAGGATTCGTAGTAGGAGAAAGGTTTAAAGACTGCTAAGATAGGAGAGGGTTGCAGAAATGACTGCTGACACAAGAAGACTCTGTGGGGAGTTAGTGTGAGGTACTCTGTACACGTCTGCTAGAGCTGCTGAATGACAGGGAGAGGTGAGGCAGGAAAATCCTTTGTTTTTCCTGACAGTTTCCTCTCATTAGTCATCAAATATAGAGGAACATGATTGGGAAGAAAAAGAAAAAAGCTGCTGTGGGCATTTTCATGATCACAAAGAGCAACTTGGACTTCACAAAAAGGATATATCGTGGCTTAGAAAGTGCGAGATAGAATGAAAATTTGTAATGTTACAAAGATTAATTTAAAGTGCACAGGAGGAAAGCAAAAATTGGGAAAAGGAAAGGAACAGTGCACTGAAGAAACTAACTGCTTTACTTTGCAAAGGCTGTGAGTTGAGGAGTGCTGCTGAAATCAGAGAAGTATGCGAAATGAGTGTGAAGGTCAGGACCAATATGACGACGGCAGCACTGTGCCTTTTTGGCACAGTCATTTGTATTACTCAAGTGTGAGATACGGAGGAAGACAAAGGCAACGATGAAAAGACTTTGTCTCGAAAAACTTACATGTCAGGTCTTAGACATGCAGTCGTCTTGAGTGGGTGATGTGAGAGCTGCACTGAAGGAACACCCACCAAGCATGTCACAAGGAAAGAGGAGCCAGGCACTCATGTGAGGAGACAGTCCTTCCTTTCTCACAGGGAGTGCCGAAGAGGTGGCACATGCACAAAAAAAAAGCTCCAGAGGAGGATCGTGGCATGAATTAAGGGAATTTGTTCCGTAGCTTGACAAAAATCTGGTACAGAACTAAAGCAGAAGATGAGTTCAGAACCTTGAGGGCTTATGCTGAGAGAATTAAGTGGTTAGCAGAAAAGTAAGTATTCCTGTGCACCTCCATCAGTCAAATGGTTGTCCTGGAAGAGAACCCCAGGGATATCAGAGTCACATTGCAGTATTTTTCATAGCACTACGTCACTGTTTGTAATTTGAAGAAAGTGATTTTGAGCAAGACGTGTTCGCCAGTATTCCTGTGATATCGCCAGTATTTTAGATCTGTGAAAACAAAACAAGGAAAACCAAAAAGGTTATGTCATCAGACCTGGCAGTGCTGGGTTAGCAGCTGGACTCAAAGATCTTTAAGGTCTTTTCCATGATTCCTGTGGGCAAAGGAAGGAAAGTGGGGGGGAAATAAGAGACTCATCGTACACATTTACTCATTTTACATACTATGAATTTAACCAAATGACCCCTAGCCAGTTAAGTTCCATGTAGCAAATGAATGGCAGTGAATGCTAGCAAGGATTTAACCATTTGGGTATAAACAGAAGGATCTCAGGAGCATTAGTAATAGATCATAGAAATGTATAGTACACATAGTACTAGATCACATAGTATCAACAGGTTGTAGTAGGTCACAGAGCAGGGAACTAAAACTGCCATTTGTTCACTTTTCCCTGAAACGTGTGCAGTGAAAGCCACACAGAGAGCTTCCATGTGACATCGCCTCTCAGGGAACTCTGCTTCTGCTGGAGAAAAATAAAAAAAATAATAAAATGGGAGAATCATAATCTGGCGGTGCTGCTTTCTATTACCTGTATGTATTTTATACTTGAAATATTATAACAACTTAATACTGTTATAGTAAATAGTACCTAGTAAGTACTATCATATTTTTTTCCTAGTGGAGAAGTGGTATTTTGCTTTTCAGTAGCCTTGCAAACAGTATTGAACATGATGTTCTCTACATTGTACTGACTTTTGATAACAAGACAACTGACTCATTCTGAGAAGCGATTTTATTAATTTTTAAGTACTGCAACATTCATGCTGTTTTCTTGCACATAAACGTGAAAAGTTGTTTTGGTTTAGGCTACAAAAGTTTTCCTGCTTTTTGAGTAATTGAAATATAAATCTTGAATAAATAAATTAAAAACAGGCAGTGAGTCACCTATACCATGTCTTCTTTTTTTTTTTGCAGCTTTTGAGTGAAACCGATCTTGTTGATGAGTTTTCCAAAGACTTTGCCTGCCCTGCACAGCCAGTAGTACAATCCAAACCATCGAAGCCCAGCAGCACATCCAAAGTACGTCTTTCTAGTTCACTGAAGATGCCGACACTGATAGATTTACTAAGACTGGATAGTGCTGTTGTTCTTTAAAGAAAACTATTTTCTTCTGTTTCATTTTTTTTCCCTGCTTTTGCCCTCAGTGGAACGTACAGTATTGGCACTTAGTCCTTAACTGAGAGGTTTTTACCTTTAAATTTAGACTTTTCTTTCTCATTTTGTACTGTATTTAAAAAAAACCAAAGCAACCAAAAAACACTTTAACAGGTACATTTAGGATTTCTGAGCATATTCAGTAAAACGCAGTGTAACTGTTCTCTTTCAGAAGCCTTCAGATCCAGCGTCTGCAAAAACTACTGAGGCTGAAGTAGTCCCTCGAGCCGCAGCTTGCACTGTGCAGTCTTCAGCTCCACCAACTGTGTCTTCAGTGAGTAGTCTTGGCTGGAGATAAAGCAAGGCTCAGTGCTTCTTATGTGTTGGTATAGCATGTTGTTGAGACACTAATTTCAGTATTGCGTGTCCTTCCTGTGTAGAGGTAAGCCACAAAGGCTGAGCACTTACAGAAAAATCAAGTCCAGCACAAACTGAATGGGGAAGGTCAGTGACCTTAACAGAGGAAGCCACACTGACAGTTCTTGTGGCTTCATTTATCTCTAAATGCTCTAAAACAGATGCTGTTTGTGAACTTAATAGATACTGCAGGAAAAGACAAATTGCATGGTAGAAAATCGAAATTGTCTTAATGTTTTTGGAAAATGGCATTGATGGTTAGTATTCTTGCATTTCTTCTCAAAATGTGTATGCTTCTATTAAAAAACAAAACAAACAAGACCCCTGTGAAACATTTTTGATTTGAGTCAGTGTTTGGAAAGGAGAAGCCTGTTCACAGAGCAACCTCTGTCGAAGTTTGTTGTGCCTTGAACTTGTCAGATTCCAAGCACATGAAGACAGTTAGGGAGAGAAGCATTACACTTTCATAGTTTGCCTCTCAGTTTTTACCTTAAGTGGTGTGTGGCTGGCCGTGGTAGAATATGAAATGGTTTCTTCAGCCCCCAAACTAAGCTAAAACTCAAAGTTGTTTCAGACTGTTATCGTTACCCTGACAGGTTGGTCGCGTGTCAGGTGAAGCTCTGGAAGCCTTGTCCAGCAGCCTGGGGAAGAGGGAGCCTGACACCGGTGAAAAGAAACCTGCTGTGGACAAAGTTAAGGTAGGGACACCATCAGACCTTAAAAAAATACATGTTGGTGTAATTTGCTTCAGTGGTACTGTATTTCCTCAGGCTAGAAACAATTTAGAGATAATATTGTGAAACCAGTTGTGTTCTGCTTAGGGAGTGCTAGTAGCATTTCAACACAGCGAGTACATTTTCTTCGTAATTTTGGTTATCAAAGTAAAGTAGTTCACTCATCTTCTGAAAACTGCATTTTCTGAGTGTCTTGACT
>NW_009695312.1:2648-14886 GCF_000703405.1 Apaloderma vittatum | reverse complement strand
GCTGAACCAAAGGAGAATTAACCTTGAGAAGCACAGGGTGCAGCCCTTTTTCAAGAGGGACAAAATTTATGAGTTGTTTAAATTAAGAATGATGCAGAAAACTTTGGGTTTTGTCACTGATCTTGTTATTTTAATAGGCAGTGTTACGCAGTTCCCTGGAATATGTGTGTTCTGTCTGAGGGAGTGCTGTTTGGTCACAGTCTGAGTGCCTCACTGGCCACCCCAACACTATGGGCCAGAGAGTGTTGGCTGGAGCAAAAAATGGAGAGGACAGCTCTTCTAGGGGCTGGAAAAAAACCTCCCAAAGCTGGCTTTACTACCTTTTCTTAGCTGTCATCTTCCAACATAATTTCTATGGGGGGCAGTAATTTTTGAAGTTGGCTTCAGATTTCTCTGTTCAGCCTTCCCTTTGCATGCAGCCTGGATAGCTCTTTTTCAAAAAAATTCAAGAACTAGGAGAGATAAGGCTGTTTTGTTAGTCGGCCATGCTTGTCCATTTACTTAACTCCATTCATCTTTAGTGAAATAGATAGAGCTACCGCTGACCTTCCCAGGAAGAAACTGGCAGAGAAATGAAAGCTTTTTCAAGAGAAAAGGCGCTTTTTGTTTAACTTTCATGAGTTTTTTAGCTGGTAGCTGGATTGAATTAGACTGCTTTGAATTAGTAGACGGAAGACTTTGAAAGCTTGCTTGTATGCGTTTCTGTTGGGATGTAATTATTCATTTTTCTTGATATTATTTTTATTTTGCTTTCATAGGAGAAAGCCAAACAGGAACAACGCAAAAAACTGGGTGAAGATGAAGAAACAATTCCTCCGGAGTACAGATTAACGGAAGAAAAAGTAATTTATTTAATGTGCTTAATCTTACTCTCCTTTCATTCTTCAGTGTGTGTGGATGAAACTGAAGCTCCATTTAATTTTGAAATGTTGATGTTTAGTTCAGCCATTTTTCTAGTAAAAATTCCAGTTTGTAGTTCCTGAATATCTGACATCTGTTATTAGATGCCTGCAGAGGCACAGATGTGGTTTAGACTGAAGTATCTACTCACAAGTAATTTGGGCTGAGATTAGTGCGCTGGCATCTTACATTAGCGTCTTGTATTTTGGAACTTAATTGTGAGTGGTCAAAGCTCTTAAAAAAAGCAACACATCAAGGTGGCACTTTTACAAATGTTGTTTGACACAAGGTTCAGCATTTGCACAGCCCCTGCCCCAGCTGCCGGTGTCAGGAGATCTGATCCCGCTGGGCTCTGCATCCAGGACTGCTGTGACCAGCCTGGAAGTTGGGGTTTGGTTTATTGTTTGTGCCGTTTCCATGGAAATCGGAACACAAAGCTGAGAAACTCAGAATCCCACATACTGAATGGCTTTTAAGTTACAGGAGCTGGATTTTTTAAATGACACCTTGAGTAGCAGTGGTCGATGCTCGAGGTTATTGGTTAGATGATTTTCTTGTGCAATACTGTCTTGTTCAGAGTACTTGTTTTGCATCTCAGGAATGCTTGGTTTGATATAATGGGATTTTTATTTTGCAGGGTAAAGATGGAAAACCCCTCTTACCAAAGCCAGAAGAAAAGCCCCAGGTAAAAAAAAAAAAAAAAAAAAAAAAAAGAAGTGAATATTAACATAAATGTTTCATTCATTAATTACTTGTCCAAATGACAGTAAGGTCTCCCAGTCTTAACTTGAAAAATAGAGATGGACTGTGTTACTTGCTTACTTTGTAACAGATGAAAAGGCTTAAAAGCCTATTTTTTTTTCTCTTTAATGATAGCCTATGAGTGAAAAAGATCTTTTAGAGGGTTTAACAGAGGGATTTTCCTGTTCTCCATCACCATCTGGACCAACAGCTGTAATAAAGGTGAGTATATTTGATTTCTCATTTTCAAATTGTTACAGTAATCTTGATGTTTTATTTGTTGCCCTTCAAGTTTATCTAAACTTTCATAAATAAATTTAAATAACTAAACATTTAAAGTATTTTTTCCAATAAATATGAAAGCGGGACTTCAGTAATAAGAAACAAAGCTTAGTTAGTTAGTTGTCATGTCGTTTTACAAGTTGCTTGCATAAGTCATACTTTGCAGCTGAGAATTTAAAAAGTGATACTTGGGAATATGGATGGGTTTGGTGAAATCTTGACTCCTCTGAAGTCTCATTAAACCTGCCTCTGACTTGAGCTGTGCCAAGGTTTAACTACGTTGAGATAGAAGGTTTGATGTGGACAAACCAAGACACGAAGCTGTTGCACACTGCCTCTCCCAAAGGAGTTTCAATGTGAAATAAGTAGAGCTTCTAATTAAAAAAAGAAGTCCTAGAAGTAAACTGTATGGGCATTGCCTTTTAAGTGTGTGGGATGTGATACATATTTTTCTTTAGTCCTCTGTGTTAGTTATAACTCTCTGTGCTGTTTCAGAAAACAAAAAAGGAGGGTGGAAAGCCCACTGAGTCCTCGGACGTTATCTCTGCTGCTACAGTTTCTTCAGTGCACTCTGCAGCTCCTCGAGCTTCTACCTCAGTAAGCAATCCTTATCTCAAACTAAGGTCTACTGATCATAGAGTCATAGGATCGTAAAGACCTCTGAGATCATCAAGTCCAACCATCAACTCAATACCCCCATGACCACTAAACCATGTCCCCAAGTGCCATGTCTGCACGTTTTTTTAACACCTCCAGGGATGGGGACTCCACTCCTGCCCTGGTCAGCCTGTGTCAGGGCTAGTCAACCCTTTTGATGAAGAAATTTTTCCTCATATCCAGTGTGAACCTCTCCTGGTGTGATTTGAGGCCGTTTCCTCTTGTCCCATCACTTGTTCCTTGGGAGAAGAGCCCGACCCCCCTGGCTGCCCCATCCTGCCAGGGAGCTGCAGAGAGCAAGAAGGTCTCCCCTCAGCCTCCTCTTCTCCAGCGGAACAGCCCCAGCTCCCTCGGCCGCTCCTCCCCACACTTGATCTCCAGACCCTGCCCCAGCTCCGTTGCCACACGCTCCAGCACCAAAATGTATTTCTTATGTTGTAGTGCCCAGAACTGCCTAGAACACCCCACTAGAGCTGAATTACGAGTGGAGTGGAGTGGAGCAGAGCAGAGTAGAGTAGAGTAGGGTGGAGTAGTTCAATGTCCTTGTTGTGAGGGGCCCAAAACTGTGAGCACAGCGTTGGAGGTGTGGCCTCACCAGTGACAAGCACAGGGGACAATGCCTTTCCTAATGAAGAGATATGGGAGTATGATCAGGCCAGTTTTACCAGTATCAACTGTTCCAAAGTTAAATAATTCATACTGGCTGTTAGATGGGAAAGAAACCGTTCTGTTTGGGATAAAAACAAAAGTGTAAGTTTCTGGACACTTCCTGTCCACCTGCCTGCTAAGAGTGGATGCTGCTCGTGTTTCAGCCTGCCTTTGAAACCTGCTTGGAGCAGGAGGTGCCCGTCCTGTGCCAGTTCCTTGGGTTACGGAAGACGTCAGGGATGTGCATCTCCTGTCAGGGCAGTTCCTTGTCCATGGTTACATTATTTGGCTTGGGCCTTGAGCAGAACCACACCTTTCTTTTCCTGGTTAGGTAATGAGAACATTTAGAGTACTAATAACAGTACCTGCTTTTAATGATTCTGTGATTCTAACCCTGGGAGAACTTCCCGTGAGGTCGGATGGTTCCTCACTCTCTGTGTGGTGCGAGCTCCCTCTGCTGTCTCCAGCCTCATTTGAAAGGGGAATACAAAGCTCCCCACACCAGGATTTTAGATGGTTTTAAGGGCTTTTTTCCTAACCAGTGTTTAAATAAAACTGGTGTGGTGAACTAGCAAAAGACTGTACATATTGTGAAGATAAAAGTGGTAAAAAGTTTTTAAATCAGATTGATGCTTCCCTAGCGGCTGATGTGCAGGGATAATGGTGTTTGCAAAACGAAAGGCAATTACAGAAAGCCAATCTTTTCATAGAACTGCTCTCATTAGATCAGTTAGGCTTATGTGTAACAAAACAAAACCATTAAAATAAATTTCCTACCCACTTCTTGAAATTACGTTTTCGATGGGTCTAAACATTCAGTAGTCTTTCCCCCAGCTGTTGCACTACAGTGTGATTACAAAGGGAGAGCTGATTGTTCATTGTTCGCTGCAGCTGACAGTTCATTAGTCAGTACTTATATTAGCTTGACCGATTAAGTAATTTTTACCACACATTTGCTTTCACAAATGTGTTTATGCTTCGTTAGGGAGGAAAAGAGATGGATGACGCCTTGAATCTCCTGTCCGATTCCCTGGGACAGAGGGAACCCGACCCTGATGAGAACAAACCAGTTGTGGATAAAGTAAAGGTAAGAAGACATGCTGAAAATTCTGCAGTCAGGGGAAAAAAATGAACAAAAAAATCCCCCAAAACTGAACAACAACAAAAATATAAGATACCTAGCTTACTTCTTAGAGATTTTTTATTTAATAAATGATGTACTGCAATACTTCTTATATTCTCATAGTATAGGGCATGTAATTTTCAGATGTAGGAGTAAGGTTACCAGAAAAAAAAGGAACAAAATACTCTTATGTAGTCCTGTATGTAGCCAGATTTTCATAGAATGATCTATGATTCTATGATTCTCTATCAACCACTCTTCAATCAGCTGGATTATTTGTGTGTGCTGTCAAAAATCTTGAATTAGTTAATATACTTCAGCTACTTGGAGGTAAGTGTTGAAATATTACAGGAAGTTTGCAGTAATTTTATTTCAGTGCCTTTTATTGTCATCAGTATAGTTATTTTTCTGGTGTCTTCTCTGGCCTCTGCTTCTAAAAATAATTTTGTGACCTTCTTTTTGTCAAACTTTGACTTTTATAAGCCTGCAGATACCAAGTTCATCATGGGACACGCTCATTTAATCAGTCCCATTTTTCAACCTGCTTGTTTCTGCTTGTTTTGTCTTCATGCAGTCTTTCTTCAGATAATTGTATAAAGAGCTTTCCTCTAATAAGAAAATCAGACATATTTCTGCATAATAGCAGTAGTAATAGTAAAGTGTATACTGAAATAATTGAGGTAAAGGCTGTTACTGCGGGAAAAATGCACCATGGGCTGTCCTAACTAATGAGCGCTCTGACCTACTGTTTGCTAATTTTTCTAGTTTAAGTATTAAAGATGGTAAAAAATCCAATCCTTTCAGGAAAAAGCTAAATCTGAACACAAAGACAAACTTGGAGAAAGAGATGATACTCTCCCACCTGACTATCAAAAACTTCTGGAGTCGGGTGAGCAGGTAAGGAGAAGCTTTGTTGGTTTTTATTTGCAACACGAGAAATTTGTGCGTGTGAGCCAACCTGTCGTTTGGAATTGCGGGGAGCAGGGAAGAATTCCCAATGTCACATGGAAGAACTTGTATTTTATAACAAAGTTGACGGGTTTAAAATGTCTCTTTCCTCTTCCCAAGGGCAAACCAGTAAAGCCAGGAGCAAAGGATGATGTGAAACGCAAGGAATGGAAGGTAGTGTTTACGATATTTCTGTCCTGTGTTTGTTCCATGCTGTGTGTGCTCGGATTTTTTTTTCGAACTTGTGTCGTTGTAAGCTCAAGGCATGATCCGCTGCAAATTCTCGTAAATGCTGATGAATGCAGTAGACAGTAGTGACAGTGTGGACAGTAAAACTTTTGTGAAGAGTTACTCTTCACAATAAATACAGTTGTTATGCACAGCTACACTGTGAATGTTCAGTTCCAGTATTCAGAGAAATTTGGTATCTTGGAAAACTCCTATAGACGCCTCTGTTCTAACATATGCGTGGGACTCAGGTGTGGGCATTTTTTATTAATATAAAGGGATAATTAAAGCAGACAGGAATTCCTGAACTATTAATTAGACTGCAGGAGGACTTGTGTATTGTGTGACGTCAGAATTAAAACTGTTGCAGAAGCCTACAGATGACTCCGCAGCTATTGATGCCCTGTCAGGTGACTTCGACACTTGTGCGAAGGCTCCTGCCACACCAAAGCAGTCACAGGTAGGACATTTTCTACTAATAAGTGCAAAATAAACAGTTTTTCACTACTCTTAAAGTTATGTACAGCTGCCTTTGTCTCTTATGTGCTCCTGATCCCTGCCAGCCCAACTCTGCCTCTTTCCTGCAGTAAGGAGAAAGCGTAAATCACAAGAGCTTTCATCCTTGAGCAAAACAGAGTATTAGCAGTCAAACATTAAATCCTTTGTACAGACAGAGCTGTGGAAGCGTAACCAGCTCACAACTGAAAAACTGCACCAGCTTCCTTAAGCTCATAGCAGGAGGCACCCAGATACCGAGTTTGTTCATAAAATGTTGATAACTATTCTCTGTGCTTTCATGCTGTGGGGGCTGTGAGGGAACAGCTTCGAAAGGGGGGTTCAAATCACATGTAATTCCTGTGAAGAAATAGCCGTACGTCCAAAACACTCTCCTGGCCATGGCAGCCTTTCCCCAAGTGGTTCTCCTGACGTTGAATCCTCGGGCAGCTGAAGACAAACCATGGGTGTTTTAAGGGCTGTTTTATCTTGTTAGGAACCCCGCAGCTGAACCTTTTACTGCAAAATTATTGCTTTGCAGTAAACAGAGAATCTGCCCATATGTACCAGCCTCTTTATCTGCGTGTGCTCTCTGCCGCCCTGCTCTGCCCGGCGTTGAACACGGCTCCAGGTTCCAGCTCTGATCACCTGCCTGCTGGTGTCCTGTGCCGAGCTCTCTCCTGCCTCAACCACCGCGTTTGAAACGATGTGTTATGGCAGGCATCGAAGAAGGAGCCATCAGTTGTCTACTTTGTTTGTAACTGAGGTTATTTTTCTTCTCTGGAGTGTAGGACAAAAGCGGAAAGGACGCGATCACCACAAAAGAAACACCAAAGGCTAAAGGAAAACGCAAAGACCCTAAAACGGTAGAAGCACATGTGTTGTGATATGGGCGGTCGTGGTGGCCATATGCTGTAAATGTGAAACACGGGCACTGGGTTTAGGATTTGTATTATATGGATGTTACTCTGGGGAGAATTTTACATCAACATGTTGAATTCAGTCAATTTCTGTTAAGGGTGTGTAGGAGAAGAGCACCTATTCTCTGGGAAAGTTTTAATAAATGGAGGCTAAAATATGTTTGTTTCAGAGCCAGTGAGCTCTTCTGCAGGGGGCTCGGTGCATGTTTTCCAGGCTTCTCACTCCTGTGTCTGATGATGTGTTACTGTTCACATGCTTACACTTTCCTCGGGATCCTCTTCGCTTCTCTCTTTTCTTAACAACTTTGAACAACAGCACTCTGAAAGTTATTAGAATGCATTCCTTCAACCACACATCTGTTTCTCAAGTTACTATTGTAATTTATTTTTTTAAAAATGAATGAAAACGTACTTATAATCATAAATAAGCATGTGGGATTAATCTGGTGGGAAAGGGAAGGCAGTATTTCTCTATTTTTTTTTTTAAAGAAATAGGTTGCTTGTATTTTGTCATCCAGAAATACAGAAAATAGATTTACTCAAGGGTGAAACTTTTCCAGTCACACTGTTCTCTCGTGGGAGATGTGCAGGTAGATGCCTGAATTGGACAGTAACATCTGCTCTGCAAATTTTATGTTTCACATTTTGAGTGATGTGATTTTTCTTCATTATGAAATTGCCACACGTGCATTTTGTGTAACAACAGAACTGTCTTACAGTTTTCAGTGTAAAATCACAAAATGTAAGAGGACATTGAGAAATAGGGTACGACAAGGTCAGCCACAGCCTGCTTTACCTGAAAAAAAACAAGTGATGGTGGAAAAATGAGCAAACATGTACAAAACAGAAGTTACAGATACTGTTGCTAAACTCTGTGTATTTCAAGTGCAGATCATAGTCCTGTCTGAACAGTATCTGCCACTGTTTTATTCTGGATTTTAGCTTGTTTCACAGTTTCTTACTCTCTCATGCTTCTCTTGCTCTTTAGCCAGTGGGACAGTCCTCCAGCAGCAAACCTGAGAAGCAGAAAACAAGCTAAACATTAACATCGCTGGGTGAGATTTCCTCCTCTCTGTTCTTTTAACTGAACCAAGATGTGGTTAGAGTCAGTCACTACACTTTGAACTTCAGTGCTTCTAGCCAGAAAAGGCTCTCGGTGGTTTTTTTCAAGCCCTGTGTCCATACGGTTTGTACAGAATCACTTCATGTAGCCAGGTTCCTTTAGGTTCACGTAACTAAGGAGTCCAAGGCATGATATACAGCTTCCCTAGTGAGACCTCTTTACAGATTATTGAACACCAAGCACCTCTCTAGTAGTAGTTTTTATCTTTAGGATCGTGAGCTTCTGTTGTTATTTCAGGTGCATCCTCTTCTGATACCAAGAGTCCCTGGATTTCTTTCTGTCACTAGAGATTTATGTTTTCAATAATTCTGCTCAAATTTATTTTGTGATTTTTTTTTTTTTCCAAGTTAAAGAAGATAAGCACTCTTAATTTTTTTTTTTCTTTCCCCCAGGATCTTGGCACATCATGTAAAACATCTTCTTTCTGTTGGTGGATGATTATTCCTGAAGAATTCCTGAAGAAACAAAGTTGATGGAAAAAGCATGTGGTTATTCCGGGTGGTTTTATTACACTGATACTTGCTGGATTTTTTTTTTTCATCTTTTCTTTTGTCCCAGTAGTAGGCTGGGGAGGTTTTCCCTCAGCTATTCATTTTATTATACTCATATATTTTGTCTTTTTTGTAATTTTCTTCAGTTTTCAGAGGGAAAAAAAGCTTTATATTTGCAAGAGATAGATTTCTTAAATGAATAGCGACGCCAAAAATATAAATCTGCAGTCTTTTGCACATAATCTCCACATAGTGCCTCTAAATCTCAGAAGAATTTGTATGTGTTAGCATTTTTAATGTTGCGGTGAGTGCATTAAGTATTCTGGAATATAGTGAGCTTTAGTTATCCTCAGCCCGCCTTAGCCGGGCTGTGCAGTCTTTCCTCAAGCCGGCAGCTCCTGGGGAACCACAGGTAAGCTGTGGATAGCTAAAGAGTGAGAATCTGGGGATAAGCTGCTTCATCAAGTGCATCTAGTAATAAAGCAAATATTTTGGATGCTGCCTTAACTGTAGGTAAAACAACACCAGATAAGGATTTTAGGTTTTGTGGGGTTTTTTTGAATTTCCTATTGTGTCTGAACTGTTATCTCGTAATGTCAGGCATCCCCTGGACTGAACAAATACAAACCCTAGTATCACAATGACACCATTACCATTGCATAAGAGGAAATACAGGAGGTACGCAGGCCTCCGCGGAGATCAAAGAGAAGTTCAGGTTAACGGGAATAAAAATTGTTTTTATATTGCACTGTTTTTCATCCTCGCTCCTGTCCCCTCGCGCTCCAGAAGGGAACACAGGGAGGGGCAGAGGTCGATGCTGCAGGGAGCAGCATCACCTCCACCCACTCTGCGGGGTGACGGGCAGGAGCAGGCACCTATCGCGATTCCACTGCTGTCGCGACAAGCACCTTCATCGCCGGCAGAACGTCCTCTCGCACGTCCTTTCGCACGTGCTGCCTCACCAGGAGCTTGCAAGGGAAGCTCATCCCGGCGACATTTGTACCAACACCAAAACCTGACTCCAGCGCGTAGCGTTGCAGGCAGAGACAGCCCGGAGATTCAAGTTGGGGATATTTAGACTTTCGACTGTACTGCGCAGTCTGTACTGAAAACCTGTGTCACACTAATAAAGTTTTTAAGAATGCATCACGATACTCATAACTTCTCATTTGTTACTGCTGTTGTAAGACAAAAGAAACCCCAGAAATAGTTAACTAACACCCCCCAAACAGCATGTGATAACTGAGTATAGTGTGTTTAAAAAAACAGCGTAATACTGGTCAGTGGGGCGTTGTGATGGCCTTCACAATCTCATCAAGGTCCCACTACAGTTCCTTCATTTTTCCTGTTTTTCAAAGCTGTATTGCAGTTACCTAGGACCAGATTTAACTCAGGGACTCCTGTTGTGCACAGAAGCGCTAAAAGCTGAAGGCACGAGCACAAGACTTTTGTGAAACGAAGGGATTCTTTTGCTGAAAATTTCCAGTTAAGATTTTCGCTGAAACACACAGGTGGGGAGCAGTCGTTCCCAGATGATGGAGAAATGTCGAGTTTTGGTGAAGAAACACCATGTTTTGGTGAAGTAGGTGAATCCTGCCCCACACCCCTGTACCTGCTTGGGTCTCTTGAGATGGTGCGTCCAGCATCGTTCATGGAATTTATCATGTGGAGATGAAGGATGCCTCCTCAAGCCTGCTTGTGAGGCTCCCTCTGTGCCGTAGGGAGGGCTGTGGGGCATCTGGGTGCACACCAGTTAATTGACCCTTTCTTAAATTAAAAGAAACCAAGGAGGGGGGCGGAACAAGAAGGTGTGCTGGGAACACTACTTAATTCTCCCCAAAGTTGAAAAACTGAAGGTAAAACACTTAAAGCAGGAAGGCAGTGGAAGCCACTGCTCACAACAGTGGGATAAGTGAATGTGCAAAATGACACAAACGAAGCATTTCGCACAATTTTTTTTTTTCCTTAAACTGCCTTTCCAGCTCTGAAAACATGTTAAAGCAAGCACAGTCAAAAATTCCTGAAATGCCAGAAAATGTTGCATGCGTGATGCACAGCCTGCTCAGAACTCCAGTTTCTCTTAACGAGCCCAGAGGTACAAGGTGTTTTGTGTACAAAAGGATTCGATGAGTGAAAGGAACCGGTATGTTCTACAACACTGTAATGTTGATTCTTACCCTCAGTAGCAGAATTCGATGACATTTCTGAGTTCTTAATGAAGTAGGTTTCAACTTCTCAGGCAGGTATATCTAGTCAAGAGGAGAGCAACCAAGGCATGGCCAAAAGATTAATTTTAGTTTTAGGTTATGCATTTTTCCCCAAATTTTTATCCTTGTTAAGGTTTCTCGCTGCTTCAGCACGTCGGTGAGGAAACTAAGGCAGGTCAGAACTGCGGAGGAAATAAACAGTGGAATCCTGTCAAGGGCAGGGTTGTAAAGAGCAAAGAAATCAGGTGTATTTAAGCATATGGTAATGAGGTGCATTTCAGTTGTATTTATGTAAAAAGCATAGTTAGCAGAGAAAAAGTTTTCTGCAGGTAAATGGAGTAAACCATTAATAACTAATTAATTAATTAATTTAAAAAACCCCTCTCCACCAAAAAAAAATCCCCATCTTCAGTATTTCAGCCTGGCTTTCTTAAGTAACTGTCCCTCCTGTGCACATTTCTGTCATTAAAGCAATTTGCTTACAATTCTTACTGCCCTACAGGTTAAGACAGAAAGAGCATAATGAATGACTGACTGTACCTTTAAATGTCATGACTATACGTGACAACAGTATCATTTCAGTTAGGGATAAGTAAAAGCAAAAATTCCTGCGAAAACAAACTGAATGACTAATCCATCTACACTAAAATTCAATTTTTTTTTTCAATTTTATTTACAGTTGATACTTAGGGGGGTTTAGTTATGTGATGCTTGGTCTGAGGTATGTTTATAAAAACTACTCTCTGGGAAACAGAAAATGTAAGGGTAAAAACACATGCAAAGACAGTTTTAGTGCTTTTCTTCATTAAACAGCTTCCAGTTGTACCTGTGCAGGAGAGATGCTGGACGGGTCAGCGTTTGCAGGTGGAGAGCTCTTCTTGGCTGGCTGGCTGCCAGCACCTTCTCCTTTTTTTCGGAAGCAAAGTATTTCAGATTTCTATTAAGTCGCCTTCCCCTACACGCTGGTTTGCTGCACAATGTTCCCTTTCCATCAAAAGCGTTACCTGGCAAATGAGATCAGTGAATGGTGTTGATCTGCTCCCCGCAAGCCACGACCACAAGGAAGAAAAATACTGAGCAGCCGTGTTAGCCTTATAGCTCCTCCTGCAGAAACTCTTTTATTCACTGGAGCTCTCCCTACAGCCCTGAGTTTTTTCAGCTATTTTTGACAAATACAAGCAAGGTGCCTTAATTTACAGATGGTCCTTCTGCAACGGTGTTTTGACCTCCTCAAAATTTCTATCCATCGTTTCAAAGTTTTCAGTAGCTTGCTGGACA
Organism: Apaloderma vittatum; assembly: GCF_000703405.1. Lineage (NCBI taxonomy): Eukaryota > Metazoa > Chordata > Aves > Trogoniformes > Trogonidae > Apaloderma > Apaloderma vittatum. The sequence goes on along the minus strand of NW_009695312.1, from coordinate 2,845 downwards.
TGGCAAAGTTGCGCACTTTCCTCCTCCAGAGAACTGAAGAAATCTCTCTCACCTGCCAACAAAAACGTGGAAGAGCAGCTGATGATGAGGCAGCACCAGGTTTTACACCAACTCAGTAAAACTCACTCTCATTTGTCCAGAGCCACTCATTCAACCCACTGGAGGTCCAGCAGTAACTCAAGTATTGATGATACAGT
>NW_009695312.1:255-2617 GCF_000703405.1 Apaloderma vittatum | reverse complement strand
CCTACACAGGGAAGCCTGTGCCTTGTTTTAGTTTTTTTTAAAACAAACCAACCCTCCGACTCCTTGAGTGTTCAGGAAGCCACTAATCACATCCTTGAGGCACAAAACCCAGAGGCTGCTTCCACCCCTTTGATTCCCTGTGTGAATTAAAGGAATCCACCTGGGCTGCTGGAAAGGTTGGCAGCTGCCTCTCTCGCTTTTTTCCTTTGTTTTAAAAGTAGGAACAAGGCTGATTATTGTGGAAACTTAATACAACCTCATACCTGAGCTGATGTTAAAGGAAGACAGATACTTCCCAAAGTGTACTTCCTCAACTCTTTCATTTTAAGTTTAATATGGTTGTCTTTCTTATGCCTGTTTTGCCCTAAAGCAGAAAATTTTAAACCAGTAATGAAAGCAGCATGAAGAGAAGTTGTCAGGGGCGCCATTAAATCTGCGCATCGACCAGTCTTGGGTTTAGCTCTTTCCATAAATTAACTGTAGGGTATTAAAACAGAAAAAAATAGCAATACTAACAGACTAGACTGGACGTTCTGCTGGATTTCTGCCATTCTGTAAAATATCCTCTGGCTTTCCTGTGCATGCTCATGAAGAGCCGGAGCGAGTGCCGAAGCAATCTCTCAGCCATCACCTTGCCAAGACTGACTGCTGGTCAGGCCTTGAAGCACGTTACTATATACTCCTAAAGTAAGGTAACAATAAAGATATATTTTGCAGTGGGTTTTACAGGGTATAGGCAGAGTTAGAAAGTTCTAGATATGTAAAATGTTGCCTAGAGCTGGTATTTTTTTACACCAACCATGTCCCACCTCTCCATGAGCCTGAGTACATGAACCAGCTCATTCTTACCCTGCAGTGCAGGTACAATTTGTCTCTCATGTTTCAGACAAAAAGTTAAATAAAAAGCTTTGGAAACTGATGATTTTTAACTCTAAGGAAGTAGAAGACCAGTGATAAACCAAGTTGTAATTAAACCTAAAAGGCGAACTTAAAATCAGAGCCAAATATTTTTCAGAGAATGATACAAACCGGAAAACCTCAAAGGTATTTCCAAGTCTGGTTTTTTAACTTTGCTTTTTGAAATGTGGCTGAGCAGTGACTTAAGCTATGAAACCCAACATGGGTAAAAAACTGGATGCTTACTGCACTTGAAGAGAACTGTTGGCTTCTGCAAAACACATCACCTCGTAGTCAGTATTTCTGTCAGGGGAAACGTGAAAGGGAAAGAAGAAACAAGTTTTGGTCCTCTCTCTTTGATGTGACAATCCTAAGTACTGGTCACAGTCTTCAGTAATATATTAGAGAAGTACATTATTTCAGAGAGGTTACGAAATATGAAAAAAAAATAAAGAATACTTGTGTTTGTTTTGCTGTGCCACAAATCTTCATTTTTTTATATTCTGATAGCTGTATTTCTGCAGGTACTGTTCAAGTTGAGCTTCAAACACATCAGCAGTCAGGCAGTTCCTCTTAATATAAAAGATCCCTCAAAAAAAAGAGGAACAAGTTGTTTATAGAATCACTCCTCAGCTGGCAAATTCTAGTTTCAGAAAAATTTCAGCATGCCGCTGATCTATGTAACAGTTCACTTCTGTGTGTTTCTCTGATTAAAAAAAATAATCAGGCTATATGTATATCAAAACCAGGACTCCTTCTTTTCTCACAATTACTCTTCAAAATAGCACTGATTGAGTAAATTGTTACTACATTTTAAAGACATAGCATTTCAAGGACACACAGAAGTCATTCCTAGTTTTTACCAGAGGAAAAAAACACACATATGTGTATATATGCGGGCAGTTTCATTCCTAAGCATGACTTCTACATTGGTAAAATTAGAAAAATGAAAATAGTGTCCACTCTTTCAGTTTTCCTCAATGCCTGCGAGCTCACTGATCGAATTACTGTCACAAAACTTCAGCTGGTTAGAACCTGTATAAACCTCAGCAGCCGTTCTTCCACACAAGAGAAATTAACTCCTCCAAACCATGATTCAATTATTGCAGATACCTAGTTTAGCATAAAATGAGTCCTGTTTTAAGAGGTGTCCCTTTTGCCCTCTTAGTTACAGCCAGACTGAGCTAACCTGGACCTGGAATGCGTTTAATCGCACAGAACTGCAACTCTGGCACATTTTCCTTAATCATTATTCTGTCCATTTCGCTACAAAAGAATGTATTTTTTATACCAACTTGCAAAACATTTTGGTTTTTAAAGGTACTTGTGGAGGTGTGTGTAAACAAGAGTGCTGTTCCGTCGTTTGTAAGTACGAAACAGAAAGTCACTCGCAAAAGCGTAGCGCTTTCTCTTTATTCAGGAAAGATTTAATCCCTCCGGTAAGATTCCACAGGGCTTTTTTTTT
>NW_009695312.1:0-239 GCF_000703405.1 Apaloderma vittatum | reverse complement strand
TTTGCTTGTGGCTTGGGGCCGAGCCGCCCAGTACGCTGGAAGGTAAAAGCCTCCTGACACGTCAATGGCCGCCCGCAGCCAAGACAGACCGTCAATCCCTGCCTTTCTGTTCGCTCCGTTCACCTGCCCCGGGCTGCTCCAAGGTGGAACTGGGACCAGCGCCGCGCGTTGCCCAGAGCTCTGCTGCGCTGTAGCCAAGCCCGACAGCCATCTTGTATGTGGCGGGCGGAGCTCGGCGG
>NW_009695311.1:0-33401 GCF_000703405.1 Apaloderma vittatum | reverse complement strand
GGCCGGCCCAGCCCTAACCCACGACACACAGGGAGAGCAGGATGTTATTCCAATAGTCTCTCTCACGCGCACTCCCTCAACCTACTCACCTCCTTTTGGAGCGCTGTCAGTAAGCAGAAGAGTTCCTCTACCTGGGCGCGCCTGGCACAGGTGTGCTCACTGCTGCTGTTCAGTGCTGGCGTGAGAGGAGTCCGTGATCAAGCTATGTAGGATTATGTTCTTTCCACTCACAGTTTAGATTTGAGATCTTTGACTTCAATACCACTTTATCAATGGTGTTAACTAAAGCTTGTGCTGATATAGTCTCCTCTGAAACACATTATCCTGAACTTTCTTGTAGGAATACAAACATCCTCCACAAGTTAAGTCTTGTAACATACTGAACACATCTATAAGATCAGCATAGTCAAGACACCCAATTTGACTGAATTTCATCATGATTTGAATCCACAAATACAAGTTTTTCTTAAAACCATTAGTTCACAGACAGACTCCTTTATTTGTTGTACGATTAAGAAGAGGCTTAAAAACAGTCTTCTGCACCTGAGGTTACTTTTTGTTTTCTTTTTTCCTTCATACTGTTTATTTTACTAATTATTTCTGCATATATATTATTAGGCAGCTATTTTTGAACAGCAGAGAACAGATGGAAAGTTATGTTCAGAAAACAAATACTTCATATTTTATAATACAACTGTTATAAAAACTGCTTTAATCCCAGCTCATTTTAAGGACTGTAATGGTACTGATCTCTTCGAAGCAGAATTTGCCTGGTGCCATCCAGCTTCAAAGCTAAGTAGTTCCAAAGGTAAGAAAATAAACACAAGTGTCTGTAGAGACTGATCTTTCCTGAGAAAGATGATGAATTTGGGAAATTTTCTGTGGTAATCCTCCTGTCTGCCACATTCCTACATATTCAGTTCACTCAAAGTCTATCTTTCACATGACCTCACTAGCTCTTTTTCTCATTGGTAAAACAGTTATTTTGTGGGTCTGGGGAAAGAAACAGATAATAGAGACCAGTTTCTATTCCTGGCTTTTTCACAGAATCACTGATATTCCACACAGATATTTTTATGTTCCAGATAAGACATGACTGTATGAAACAGCTGTTGTTCCACATATGTGGCATCTTTCTCATCTGTTCAATGAGGAACCTTCTGCATTCATCTTGGATAGCTCTTCAAAAAAAAAAAACCATACACATTTCTGTGGGCTTTAAGAGTTTCTGACAAAAGCTAGTAAACAACTGTAAAGTATTAGTACTGCTCCAAGTACTAGGAAATGGCTGCTTTTCTGATACGAGTTATAGAGAAGATAACTGCCAGTTTCTGGCTTACTCTGCTCTTATTTTGTTGGCACTGTTTCTCTGAAAAGAAGAAAATAAAAAGAGACTAAACAAAAAGCCAAAAAAAAAAGAAACTAGAATGACAACTTTGGAGTTTGTTCTGTGGTTTTTTATAACATTAAGAAACAGAAGACTACATCACAAGTCTAAAGAAATATATGAAGCAGTATCACTGCACTATCACCATACCTTTATTTCTGAACCATACAGTAGAAGCTGCCACTTTACTGAAAACATTTGGACATTACCACCAACAGTGATGGAGAAATGGTCTGTTTTTATGACAGTCAATGCATCAAAATTTTCTAAGCTGCCACTTTCCTCTCAGAATTTAAGCTTGCAGTCATACTTCTGTTTTCCTAAACGTGAAGACAAGCAGAAAACTCCAAACACATCAATGCAAATTGATGACACAAGTAAAAAACAGAAACAGTTGAAACTTATGCACTGCTACCAGTTCATGCTATTTATATCATTCAATGGTGGAAAACTGCTCAGCTTTCTTCTAGCTGTAATTTTTGGTGGATGTCATGAGTTGGCAGATGGGGCAGAATGTCTGATTTTACCCAAGCAGACCTGCAGGTCAGAGAAAAACTGAAATCTCAGGAGGTATTTAAGCTTAATATAGGACAACAAAACACCTCAAGATACCAGGAGGCATTCAGCAGATAAATCTCAATCCCACTTACTGCAGAAGTGGGATTCTTGGTCCCCATGTGTTGCCTGATCTAGTCGAGAGGTGGCGTCCCTGTCCACAACAGGGAGGTTGGACTAGATGATCTCTGAGGTCCCTTCCAGCCTAGGCCATTCTCTTAGGTCATATCAACCACTGTGATAGGTGACACAGGAAGACATTACTAGTTATTACACCTAACACACAAGATACACTGATGTCCCATTAAACCTACTGCACTCTAATCACACTTCTCTTTCCTTCAAAAACTAGGTTTAAATTCTGACATGGATCCCTATATACATGAGTATTGTGCCTGTGAAGTAAACAAATCTAGGGAGAATAGAGCCCAAGAAGTCCAACAAAATCCATACAAACACAGTTTATACTTATACAGTGTCTCCTACAACTTATTTTTTTGGTTTGTTCTGGTTTTTTAAATAATAATAAATTAGTAAAGAATTGACAGGAAAGTGGTATGAACTGCAGTTTCATGGACAAAGTCACTTCACTGCTCATATTTTATTTTTTAAAATATAACTAAGTCAGGTTTTAGCAGATATTTTGTGAGTAAAAATTACTTGAAATTCAAAATTAAAAATAATAACGCTGAAGGCATATACCTAAGAAGAGATGTCCAGTTAATCTTTGATGCACATAAATACACTTAGGTCTTTAATACATGGAATATATACAAAGAAAAAGAAGTTTAGAAATGTAAAAAAATGTAAAAAAAGACAGCACCACATAACACAAAAAATTATTTGTATCCGCAAACAAAAATATATATGCAGAAACAAGTAACTAGTTCACATACTTTGAAGAACTATTTTAGTTACAAAACCTACATGATTTTTTTTTCACATTTTGAAGTAACACATTTTAATTTTTATTAATACTCTGTCCTTGTACAGAGCTATTTTCAGTGACACAAGTACAACAAATTATTTAGGGCCTAATCATTTTGTCACTGGAAATAAAGTTTCTTCATACTTATAAAAGGATCCAATCCACAGTGTTTGTTAGGTCATGTGTCATTATATTTCCAAGAGATGAAGTATGACACAAATAAGGATTTTTTTTTCTTAGCAATTTAAAAGCTTGAAGTGTACAACTCTGCCATCATTTCCCAACAGCTTTACCAAGCTTGTTGTCAAAATCATGCTGAAACGTGCCATAGATGTTGAAAGACCCAGTGCATATACCATGAACATAACTGAAGTATGCTGAAGACTGCCATTCCAAGATATTAAATGCAGTTACTAAAATGCACATCACAGTGTTTTCCTGCAAAGAAAGAAATACAAGCCTCATAAGTATGGGTGATAAAAGCAAGTCTCTCATATGTACAATACGTACATATGTACAATACCAATGCACAGCAAAATACAAATCAGAAATCCTAGATAAATGTGTACTAAACATGAGCTCTAGACTGTTTACTGGCATGTTAAGATGCTGATATGCATTGTGGGCCTCTCACTAGGTACTTCTGCTAATATTACACATCTAAGAAACAGCATGACATCAGTATAAATCTATTATTTGGATTCACTAATGTAGCATCTTCTAAACAAAGTACTAATCACCGTGGTTTATGAATCTGTCTCAGCATAGCCATTACCTGTAACAGTAACTGTCTGCTTAGCAGTTACCAGATGATCTTCTTAACCTTCATTGGGTGTTTACCTCAGAATACAACGCTCTATACCAACAGACTAGTTACTGAGCAGCTCTTTCACTCACTTCATTAGAAAATCATGCACTATACATGCATATTAAACCTTCTCCCATTCTGAAATAATAATTTACAAAACAGTGGCATGAAGCTCACAAGACTATAAAAAAGGTCATTACCTAACTTCTGGCTAACCTCTCGGCTTGCATATTGAATTCAGGTGTTCAACACCTCTTGACATGTTCCACAATTGCTGTTTCTTTGACCACTATCTTGAGTTGGCACATATAGGTCCCTACTGAAATTAGTATATTAAAATGTTTAATATTTTATCAAAAGCTCAGGGCTTGAAGTAGTGTCTTTTTTTCATTTAGATTAAATATATTGTTTCAACTTCCAAGATTTCTCCCTAACTCTTTTTTTTTTTTCTTAAATTACCACATAGCACTACAGAGAAGCAAAACTTTGTACATTGATTTTACACGTAATAATTTATAACTATTCAGTGAGCTATATATCAGACATGTTATAGCTTAAATAAATTTAAACCACTTAAATAACACCAAATAAAATTACACTTATAAATCAAGAGTATAAAGTAAGGCAATACAGAGCTTACTGGGATGCATAGTCTCCAAATTCTCTAGACATTATGAGCCTGGAGATTTGTATAATTTGGCAGATGCAGCAAGATTAGCCATTTCATTATCAGAAATGTTAAAATACTTAAGGTGGGAAGATCTTTCGTAAGATTTAAATTCTCTGTGGTTCTGTGGAGATATTTACTCATCTCCAAATAAACCCTGAACTCACAAGGAAAGAGCTCAGCATTTGCCTGAACAGCATTCTCCTGGAGAACCTAACACAGTAAATTTTATATTAACATTTTTAACTTCACATTTAAGCTCAAGATTTTAAACTAAGCTTACTTCAGTAGCAGTAATACTGTGCAGCTGATATGTCCGAGGGATGGGATGTCATTCAGGTGGACCTGAAAAAGCTTGAGAAGTGGGCCCACGTTAACACCATCAGATTCAACAAAGTCAAGTGCACAGTCCTGCACCTGAGTCAGTGTAACCCACGATATCAAAACAGGCTGGGGACGAAGGGATTGAGAGAAGCCCTGCAGAGGTGGGCCTGGGTGTACCAGTGTATGAAAAGCTAGACATAAGCAATGTATGTTTACATCCCAGAAGGCCAACTGTATCTTGGGCTGCACCAGAAGAAGCGTGGCCAGCAGCCTGAGGTATCCCACCTTTGTGGGACCTCACCTGGAGTACTGCAATCAGCTCTGGGGTCCTCAACATAAGAAAGACACAGACATGCTCAAGCAGGTCCAGAGGAGAGATATCAGAGGGATGGGAACAGCACTCCTGTGAAGAAAGGCTGGAGAGTGTGGGCTGTTCAGCCTGGAGGAGCAGGCTCCAGGGACACATGTGACCTTTCAGCAATTAAAGGGGGCTTATAAAACAGATGGGGACAGAATTTTAGCAGAGCCAGTAGCACCAGGACAAGAGGTAGTGATTTTAAACTAAAAGAGGATAGATACAGACTAGCTATAAGGAAGAAATCTTTTATGACAAGGGTGGTGAAACAATGAACAGGCTACCCAGACTGGTGATAAGAAGCCTCATCTCTGGAGGCATTCAAGGTCAGGCTTAATGGGACTCTGAGCAACCTGATCTAGCTAAAGATGTCCCCAATTACTACAGTGGAGTTGGACTAGATGACCTTTAAAGGTCCCTTCCAACTCAAACCATTCTGTGATTCTATGCAATAGTATAGTTATGTGTTTCTACACAATACTAACAATTATGCAACATATGAATACTCTTGAGTATACTAATAGTGAAATGGGACAGTGAAAGGAATAACTGGTGGCTTATCATTATGTAATATTCAGCTTTGTCTACCAATACAACTGTAAATTAGTAATAGTTAATGTGATTACAATAATGACTTCATGATGGAAGCCACTGCCACCCATCCAAAGATGACGCTACTGGCTTGAAGAGCTTACTGCTAATGAAAGTAGTCCTGGTTACAAAAACGTCTTAACAGACTAGTTTGCTTCTTTTCTTGCAAAAAATCTGTTCCAGAGAAGGTTTTTCAGGAAAATTCTGCATGGCTTATTCACAGAGGACATCATCTCCTCCAAGAGTGCAGAACTAGTCACATGGACATGCCAGACCTCCAGCTGCTTACATTTTCTCACCTTTCCTTAGCAGATAAGCTAAGGTAAGACGTAAATACAGAAAGAGCCAACTCCACCAGACTGCTTCTGAGGTCCGACAAAGAAGCATGAGCTTTGGTTTTGGGTTTCTAAAACACAGCCATACCTTCCAGCCTATGCCATTCTACGATTAAATGATTACGCAGGTAGAAGCCTGTGAAGCATAGCAAGGATGATGTACATTTCTCAGTTGTCCTATCTTAACCTCTTTGCCTATGAAAGTAACTAATAAAGACTCACTATGGGAAAACAATTGTGGAAGGATGCATAATTAATATTTTGAGGAAACAGTTCTACTTTTCTAAGTGAAAGCAGAAATCTTACCACAGAAAGTTTCTAAAATGCATGTTCCTCCCTCTGAAGGAAGTTGCTTACAGACTACTTCTGACTGATAATAAAGATTTGCCCGTACATTTAAAACAGAAATGTTTGGCATTTATTTTAAAACAGAATTTAAGGCTTTGCCTGTAAATTTAAATGAGAAAAAATTTCTATTCCGGGCGCATTACTCACAGCACATGTGCATCACATTCTTCTTTTGTCTTAACAAATACAAGTAAGGCCTTCACCACTTCTGGCAAAAATCACCATTCAGCACATTTCACTTGTATCTATTACCCATTTTCTTCTCTTCTGTGAGACTGTCAGCTCCTCAGTTAGCCTGTCACACTTGGGCTTGCACAGAATCTAGACAACCACTGCAAAATATTCTGTGTAAATGAGATACTGGTTTCTAAATAGGCATCTTTACTGGTGCCTTAATATTCTAAATAGGTTTGAACTTTAATGTGTAGCATAAAAGAGGACTTAGTCTTAGTTTTTAGAAGTTGCTAACTAATGTTTTTGTTCTGTGCAGCACACAAAGGAGACTTGGGAGACTGCTTTTTAGTGTTAACATGTTGCTAAATGATAAAGTGTCTGCAAGATGTTAATTAAAACCCACATAAAACCCGACATTTGGGTGTCTACTTGCAAACATAAATAAATTTGTTCAAAAAATTAAATTTAAAGAAGGCCATAAAATGATTCCTCAAAAAGTCAGCAACAAGATATCCTATCAACTACCAGAATTATAAAGAATATTCGTTTTTTTAAACCTACACAACTGTAGCAGTGAGCTTTCTACTTTTGGTCTTTCAGGAAAATGCAATGTTTCAAGCTACCTGTAATAATTTCTGGGAATTTCTGTTGGTTTTGTTGTGCTTCTTTTTCAGTTTGTCATATTTCACTAAAAAAAAAAAATCACACAAAAAATAAATACATTTATGTAAAGTCATGCTAGGCTTTGCCAAAATCAAAGTACCAGAAAGAAACGTGTTTTAGTTACAGTTTTTAGAGTCTGTAGGTATAAATAAATGTATGTATTTTTCAAACATATTATGCACACACAAGCTATATAAACATATCTACCCATTTCTTTCACATAAAAATATTGTGTATGTAGAGGTGTCTAGAAATCCTCTCCCAGACAATACAGTTACTGCCTAGATGGCCAGTGAAGTTGTGAAAATGTAAAGCAACTACATACTGAATGATGCTTATAATTAGCTTTCAATGGTCTTCCCAAAACAGACTAAACTTATTAATGTGTACAATTTTTTAATGACTCATCCATATTAAATATTAAAAAAATAACGTCCTGCTTAGAATTTGAATGTATTTATTCTAATGACAGAGAAAGTGACCTTTTTATTGTAACCTTGATTGTGATAGCTATAGATTTTTGTACTTAAAAGCTCTGTATAAACAAATTACTGCACAAAATAGAAAACAGTTAGGAATGTTTCTCACCTTAAAACAGTAGTTTTAAGTACAGACTTCAGAGATTTTTTTTAATAAGCTTTAAATCTGTAATTGCCATGTGTGTCAATTTGTGTTTGCCATATCTGTCTGCCAGCAAGAGACAGTGACCACTTACAGTGATTACAAAGTACACCAAATGTAGTATATATGTCACTTCTCCACAAGAGCTTGTTGGCAGCTTTGATCGACTTCTTTTTGATTACACCACAATCACCTCATTCCACTTTAGCTACTCTCACTCTCACTCTCTCTCCAGGGGTTCAGATGTCATTGCTGTATACCCTAGCAGATGAATCAGTTTTCCTTCTGTTAAATCCTCTTCCTGGGAAGATGAATCTACTCATTGATTTTGACCAAAGACTGATTTTTTAAAAGGGCAGAAGAGACTTCTGACCTTTCAAATGATCAGATTAAGGTGGTTATTTTCACATTATTAAGTAATCAGGGAAGAAATACATTAAGCAAGAGTTTAGTTCACAAGCTGCTTTGCTGGCTTCTAAGAACTGTTGTGCACTGACAGCTAACCTAGATTCCATTTCTTCCTTTTCCTCTGAATCACAAGGGAAGCTAAAATGCATTTTCACATTGCATTTTGCCTAAAGGCTCTCACTAAAATTTAATTTTCTTACTGCATTGATTTTTCCATTATAAGTTGTAACAGTATAATGATATCTCATAAGAATTTTTACTGTCGAGAAAAAGGGATGTCAATGATTTAGCAACAGTAACTGCAAGTGCTAGAGGATTTATTCTTATTTTATTAAGAACCTTCCTTCTGTCTTTTCGATGGGTACTTGCTGAAAAAGTCTATGCCATACCACCATCCATTGGGTGGCCTGAAGATAGTTCTTTAGCCTGTTTCTTAAGGGCAATATGTGTTCCAGTTTGCTCAAAACCCCTTCCTCCACTGCTAACTTCTAAAAATCAAAATAAAGCTTTCTAATTTCGGTACCGAATATGGTGCTTTAAAATTAATGGGCCACATGAAAAGAATGCATTTGGGAGACCCAAAAAGCACAACTGTTTCTGTCTTGCAGGCTACATTATATTTACTGAAGACATCTTAATCCATAATACCCTAAGTACTTCAGGTTTGCAATTTTTTTTCCTTATTCTGGACAAAGAATACATCAAAGAAGTATAACATGTTCCCTGGAAAAAGAAAACTTACAGGCTGACTCTTTCCTTCAAAACAATTGTAACATCACCAAAGCTGCAGAAATCACATCTGAGAACAACTGGTATAATAGACTATGTAATATAAAGGCAGTGCCAGAGCAAGTACGGCAGAGCTTTAAGAGTCCCTGTGTTCCATAGCTATAAGCTTATTTCACTTTTTCAAGGATTTGATGGATATGTAGATAGAGATGGGTAAAATTTACAATATATCACTAAGTTAAACAAAGTAAAACCCAGCTTCTGGTTTTCTTGGCAAACAGAAACTTGATTGGTATCTTCCTCCAGCTTTTTCTACAAATCTGCAGAAAGCTGGAAGAGTGTTCAGCTTCCTATCTTCTGCATTTTTCTTTCAAAGTTAGTGTTCATAGAAGTAACAAGCCAGGCTTTATTACAGATGCCAGAAGCAAATTAAGGCACATCTCACATCTAGTCAAGTCATCTGGGTTATTCAGGGGCACATTTCCCTTTTTTGAATCCTGGAAAATAAACTGAGCTGAAGAATAGACCTTACAGAAAAAAAATGTTAAATGCCCTCACTATAAATCCTAAGAAGCACCTAAGCAACTTTACAAACTTGGTCAGCTGCAGAACTTTTGGGATTGTGTCATCATTGTTTCCTTATCTTTCCTGGAAATGTTGTTTGGGTTTTGGTCTTAGTTTGGTTTGGGGTTTTTTTCTAAGTTGTTTTCATATAGAAAGTAGGTAATTTTCATAACACAATCATAATTTTCTGAGAAAATACTATTTTCTTGGTAATTGCTTGACCAGCACTGATTATATGTTACATCTGGAATGAAAATTCTTTCAAGTGTACTAAAATACTTATTATACTGAAGCATAACTAAACTTCTGTAGTGCTTTGGATTACCTACTCTTACCTGTCATAAGAATAAATGAATATAAATACAAAAAGGAGATTCATATAGCATTTTAAATTCTATTCTTTGCAATTATAAGATTTTAAACACGAATAGTTGCCATAAAGTCATACAATGAATGTAATATCATAATTAGACAGAATCAGTTCTTTACCCTATATTAAGAATGGACCTAATACACTTTTTCATACTTCATTGGACTGATGACTCGTTTGGAAAAGACAGCTAGGTATGACAATGACTTTATTAACAGAGAAGATGGATAAAGGCTAGGTCCTTTATGGCTCAAATAGTATGGAAATATGTCTGATACAATAATTTAGATGATAGATTTTGCATGCTTCTGTGATCTGCAGATTTTTTTTTTAGCCAATGCTATCTCTGCTGTGCAGTAAAACTGCACATCAATACACCTACTCCACTGGAGAAGCTGATGCTGACATTCCAGACTCTTTATTTTTAAAACTGCTTTACCCGCTCTGTACATAATCGTCATGCCAGTATATTAAGAGGGGAAAACGCTCACCTCTTCTTGGCTGATACCACTTCAAGTTTACAACTTTATTTTTTCAAAGTGAAACACGACACTTCAAATTTAGCCCAAATATAATAATTTTCTACTTCTGCCTCTGCTGGAGTTCGAAGTCATTCTGTTGTTGATGCAGAACAGACTTTGTGCTAACAACAGACATCATGAGAGAGTGGGGAGAGTCTCATTTCTCCCTTCCACTTGAACACAGCTTCTAGGACAAAAATCAGCTTCTAACACAAGTAAAGACTGTCTCACCACAAGCAACATTAAAACCCAGCAGCTGCAATGCAACACTCCTACTTCCTCAATTCTCCCATCAATACACAGAAAATTAATTCTTCTCAAATGAGAGATCACTTCACATAGCTCACGACATCCATACTGCCTGCAACCAGAGGCCAGACTGAGTCAGAGTCATATTCTTCAGTATTCAGTATTTGCCATTCCCTCAAAACTTGTCAATAAAAGCTACCAAAAAAAAAAAAAAATAGTAGTCTGGGGGTCCCGCAGTTTTGCCATAATGCTGGCAATGATAAGTCTATGATTTGAGGTTCTTTAAACACAGTCAGTCATTTCAGTGACGTTATGTGGCAGATTACGAACCTTAAACTCACCTCTTCTTTTCCATGGAGCACAGTTAGTGTATCTGGATAAGGCAGAAAACTTTGCTAGCAAGTATATAATGTTTCTGAGGTGCACAAGATGGTGACATACTACTCTTCTTTCCAAAATAAGAAGTGGGGGTGGGAGGAGGTGGGAGAAGTAAAGATTAGCAACTACAGAACTGAATTAATTTTTTTTTAAAAGTAAAAAATTAATTTCCTGAGAGATTATACTTGCATACCCAGAACAAAAAAAGGATGAATTGTATGGAACCAAACAAGCAACTTATATCTGCCTTCTATAGAAAAACATTCCAGTAACTATAAACAGAGTTTAGTTTGATTATACCCTGTTTTTTGGGTTTTATATCATAATCTGTTGCAGCAGAGGAATCAATAGTTTGAAGAACATGGCAGAAACATTTTCTTGCAAATATCTATCAATGCTACAGAACTTCAAAAATTAAGAAAACCTCAGTCTATTTCAAGGTCAAGATATGCATGGATATATAAAATACTGTTACATCATACTAAAAGTATACCACTGTGCATGTATTATAGGTATTCATAGTATACTAATACTTTATATATTATAGTTTTATGGGAGTTAAATTAAAACATAAAATAATAGGAAAAAATAATAAAAACTATGTGTGCTTAGAAGGAAGCTAATCTACCAGATAAAATGACAATCCAAAAGCTACAAATATGTACAGCAGTATTAATTTAAAAAGAAATACAGGGCTTTCAACAAAAATCACACAGCTTTTCTACATACCATATCACACCACTCCTCTCTTAACTGCTCAAATATCTAATTCTAGTTACTCATAGTTTGTTTATAGTTGACAAACCATAAACCATAAGAAAACAAAAGACTAAAAACTTAAATGTAGTTCTGTACAAACTGATCTGTCAAACTACAACTCAAAAATTATTTTAAAAATACATCTAAGTTGATAACCAATTTCAGATATGGTAAAATTCATGTCTTAGGACAAAGAAATTCAAGATTGCATTGAGGGAGTCAATCACTCAAAAATCAGAATTAGACTTCTGCTATCTTTATACAAAGAAGTTGAGTCCAGTTTCTTAAGGTGGTTTGAAATGTGTTTAAGACTATAAAAAACTACTTTATTCACACATGGAAGTGCTGAACACAGAAACATCTAATGGGGTTTTACTAGGGTCATCTCTGCTAAGACTTGTGCTGTTTTTTAATTTTTACAAATGACCTAGATTGTTAAATATGCTGATAATATGAAATTTGGTGGAAAATTGCATACTTAGCAAGACGTAAGTCAAGTTTAAATGAATTCTGATTTTCTCTGTAACTAGCACGACAAGCAGAAGCTGAAATGTAATGCTGACAAATGTAAAGCAATAAAAGCTGAATATAAAAATAATAAACATGAACATTTTATAAATAGATTTGTACCAAAACAAGAAAGCTGACCCCCTCTCTTCCAAAACAATAGAAAGAATCTAAATATTCCTTCAAACATGTCAAAGCAAGATAAGGAAGCAATTTAAAATCCCTTAGAATTGCATGTTGTAAATGTGTCATGTTGCAAATTTATCTGGCATGCTCTTCTTTGAATATTCTGTGAACTATTCACTGCAGCATTAAAAACAATATATTTTCCACACCTAATCATTACCAAATAAAAAAAGTAAAACTAGTCTAATTTTATAAGCAAGATCTTGAAATAAATCTCAAAAAAAGAAACACATTAAAATACCTGAAGTTTTATATAGGGTTAAAGAAGTGATTTAGCACACTAAACTCAATAATCAAACAGCCTAACTACAGAAATGTTATCTGAGGGAGGCGGAAGTATTTTTAATAAACCTTTAAATGACGAGCATAACCATGAAGGACTGGAAAACAAAAAGCATCCTCTTAGATTATTTCTTCTTCTTTTGCCAAGAGGGGAGTGGGGAGAATCTCAACTATAGATTGGCCTCTTCTTGTTACCTTCCATAGTAAAGAAACTTTACATGGAGATTACATGGTCTCTTGCATTGTTTTGAGTACATTCTCTCTCATTCATGTTAGGTAGAAACAGATAAAAGCTGATACAAATTATGGTATTAAAAAATGAAATAAAAATAAAGAAATAACCTCCTGTTGACTATTAGAAACCTCCAGAACTTCATGCACTGAGCTGCATCCTTGACAGATAGATCTAGGTTTGCTTACCAAATGACACATACTTTGTTTAGACAGTTTGCTTAAAGTAGCTGTCTACCATTCTGGAAACATCTACTTTGGGATTTAAAGTAGTAGCATTCCACAAATAGAAGTCACAGACAACACTACTGGACATACATACATCTTCTGCTTCAGTACTCTTGTAGACTTTTATCAAAAGTCTCTTGTCATACAGATTACAGAGTCCTCTGGCTGTGGCAAGAGCCCAGTTCTTCTGTACCAGGGAAAAGAAAGATGTAACTAACAATGCAGATGAGAAACATATTTACATAATAAAATACATATTTCACTATTTTTCTTTGTAAGACAACAGCAAGAAACCAAAATGGTTCTGTATCTGAAGGAGTTTGTCATTACATGCAGATAAGGGCAGTAAGAACCCATGTACATGGGCACAATTGCTCTTCCACACACATGCCCAGACACACACAATTTTAGCAATGTTCCTGTGTTAAATTAACCTCTCTTCACATATCTCATTCTTCTGAACCACTTTTCTTGGGAAAGAACTGTCAACAGGCACTTCATTTCAACCCACCTTTTCCCATTTAATTTGCACCATTTTAGAATCAAGATAAATGTAAAGATTTAACTACTATGAAATATGTCCTGTTATCAAAAAGCCACTGTGCACCTTAGACAGTTGACTCTATTCCTCGTCAGTCTTCCGTTCTGGTAGTGCTCACATTTACATCATAACAGCTTCAGAAGAAATGTTTACGTCCAACGTAACAAGCTGTTGAAATTTTACAGTGAGAAACATTTTGTGTTCTACACTAGCACAACAGAAAGTTTTTTCTTGATAGTGCAAATATGTTTTCTTGCATATTTTTCTTTATTAACTTATTTCACTCATTTCCATTCTGCTAGCAAATATACTCCTGGTATTCTTCTAAGTGTCTACACACATTTGAACAAAGGGAAAATGAATTCGGACATGCTGTGAAAAACCCCATGTCCATCATATGTAACAGGTTTACATTATTTCTTCATTTCAGAAAAATAATACATTCTAATTGAAGTTAAAAAAGCATATGGGTTTTTTTACATATGATGGTATTCTCTTGGATGAAAAGGACTAGCATGAATGTATCGCCATCTAAAATTGCAACTCTCTTACTCTCAGCACTTTGACCAAGAATCAATACTGTAGTTGAGGGGTCATTAAGCCAAAAGTGATCTCAGATGTCATTTTCAACTGAAGATAAGTGCATTAAGATCATTATCTTTTACCTTCTATTTTAAGAGTTAAATCCCACTCCTGAATAACAAGCTCTCTTAAAAAAAAACAACAACCAAACAACAAACACATACAATTCTTTCTCAGTTGCATTTGTGTTGCATCCTTCCCTCCACATCCCAGAAAAACCCAAACCCTATGACTTTTTTCTTTTTCAGACAATTTGTATCAGCAATGCTGTGCATTGCATTAGTTCATCTTTACGTTTTTGTCTTTTCACTTGCGTTAAGTATCTTTACACCTAAGTAAGCCATAAAGGAGACTTGCATACACAGTCTTGACACCGTCCCCGCTGCTTAGAGCTCTTTGCCATTTAAAATTGTTTATTTGGGGAATGACATAACACAAGATTACTTAAATTTGAGACTAAAAAATTTCCAATCAGAACATATTTTTGAATTGACATACTTTTATTATAAACTGCTATTTTTCTCAAGTCATTTGGTACCTCATTGAAGTACAGTGACTAACAGCATAAGTTAAATAAACGGCTTAGAATTTTCTGAGCTTGACCCATTTAACTGATCAAATCACTGAACTGAAGACATCATAGTAACACAACGTCACAGCGCTGCCAAAGTTATTCATCTAACGAGGTATCAGAAACGCTCCACCAATTCAAGTGTCTTGGAAAGTAGCAATACATCTAGGATACAATAGTTTGGTGTCTCCATACTGAAAGAAGCTTTACTTTTAGTAACAATTTTCATTGTCATCAAATTAAAATAAGCTATGTCCTTATTTTAACATTTTCATTTCAAAGAGGTAAATATATAAAGATTTTACTTCTACGTTGTCAGGGAGAAGAAAAAACACTGTGCAGATTTCTATTCCAATGTCTCAGAACAGCTTGGCTTAATTAAATAATACTGGGTTTCACCATTTATAATTCAAACCATATGTGAACCTCAACAGGAAAAAAAAACAATTTAATCATGTTGCCCAGTTCTCACATATTTTTCAGAAGTTATCTCTGAAAGCTAGCATAGGAACTTCAACTTAAAATAAAATCTTAATTAACACCTTAATATCTGTCCTGGGTTCAGCTAGGATGGCGTTAATCACTCACTAGGAGCTGGGAGGGGGCATAGCCAGGACAGCCAAACCGAACTAGCCACTAGTCAAGGGGATATTCAATGTCATTTTGACTGATGTATACACCAGTGCAAGGCCCTCTTGGGAATTCCGCATGCAAGCGCAGCGGTGGCCAGGCAATCGGTCCCAGGTGGTGAGATCTGTGTTACACATCACTCATGTTACATGCTATCTCATTAATACTATTGCTGCCACTATTATGTTTTTTTCCCTCTTCCTTATCATTTTTTAAAATGCTTTACTATTAAAACTGTTCTTATTTCAACCCCCCCGAGGCTCTACTTACTGCTTATTAATGCATTCTCCTCCTCATTCCCAGTGCGGGAGGAGTGAGCAAGTGAGTGGCCACATGGCTCCTGCTCAGCATTCGGTCCCAAATCACAACATGCCTGTATTTGTTAACTGAATCTGTGTTCCTAAAATATAAACTAATGTAACTGCTAATTATGAATTGATGAATATGACTTTAATACTCCTAATGGGTAAGAGATTTTTCAAGGTTTAAGAAAACTTCTTCTCTCGAAACAAGTCACTTTGAGAGAAGTTAAAAATAGTTAATATCCACGCAAATAAATGCCATCCAAAGACAGAGAAAATGGAGGAAAATCACAACCAAAAAAGGTAAACAGCACATTATTCAGAAAAATTACAAGTACCGCCTTTGTTTTTAAGGTGTTTTTCTGAGTTATATGTAACTTTCACTGAAGTCCACACAAATTTTTGCTCTAGAATGAAATATGCTTGGAACCAGGATCTTTGTGCTTTATTACAAAGGTAATTTGAAGATTTCATACTTATAACAATCTAAGACACAGAAGAGCAAAAAGTTCTTTTCAGTCTTACTATAAGAGTGACGTGTTTCTTCAGTAGTCAGCCTCACTTCTACACATCTACAATATGCTTTGGCAGCCTACAGGAATAACTAGCAGCCTAGAATCAGCATCATAAATTAAAGTGCAAACCAACAGAACTGATGTTGGTTTGCACGACATTAGCTCATCATTATGTCCCAAGAATTTACTTATAATCAAAGAAGAAATATTTCAGTTAAAATAAGTGTCATTTAACATCATTTGGGCTATTTTGACAGAAAAATTAAAAATTGGTGTCACTTCTCAGTCTCCCTAATCATCATTCCAGCACATTTCCAAGAAACTAATTACAATGCAGAGTCATTGAAGGTTTTTCATCTGCGAGACCTGTGACTTGGTACTCATTTCTGCTGAGCACAAAGCCCAAAGGCTCCTTAGATCATCTTAATTTCATAGTCTCTGTATCTGAAGAACAGACAGCATGATTTATGACGTAGATCCAGCAACTGCAAAACTGGCCTATTCCCATCTACCAGACTACCAGAAAAATTTTTCACTTCTGTCCTCAGGTAGAATTTCTAGGCAGGAAACTGAGACTAGAGGACCCATTACTATGACAGCTCCTTATCACTGAAATTAAGTTTGTAGGAGGAACTGTTATCCTGTTCAAATATTGTAAGAGGTTTCTAGTATCAATTTCCATAATTAAACTAATCCTCTTTTTACGGCCACCCTAAAAATGAACTGATGAGACAGTATATACAAACATTTTATTTCCTTTTATTGATAGGTTCTGTCATCTTCCTAGTGGTTTTGTAAGGGGAAGGGCATGATTTAATATATCTAATAGTACATCTGAAATCTAGCTCCTTTCTCAATAAGCAGCTTTTGATGCATAATCCCATTATATAAAGTTTGCATGGATTTACAATCACATTTTCTTATTTACACAGAACAGATTTTCCCTTCTCTATATTCTCTCCGGCTCCTACTTACAAGCAGTAAACTGACTGGATAAAGATCCAAACCTATAATCACCCATGTAGGGATTTGTTATTATTCCTTATTACTCATTGGTTTATTATTTTTGTGACTCTTCCCTTACACTTTGATTTCAGATATCCTCATGCATGACTATTTGTAGTATCAAAATAATAATACTCAAATGCAGCAAGAAGAGAATATGTCGACGCTTCTTTACATAGCCACTTCCCACTTCGATCTAGTTCACAATAACTTTGTTTTGGCACTTGAGAGCATAGGTACAACTTTCAGAAAAAGCTCACACAAATTAAGTCCTATTTTATGGTAGTTTCTTAATAACTGTAGATTTGTACTTGTATGGATTACATAGTTCCAACAGACAAAGCTGAGGTCTCTGATTCATGATCTGTATAATGGTGTTTATTGTACTAGTAAATTGTACTTTCATCCTTTAGAAAGAAGTAATGAGTGGATAAATATCAGGCTAGTTTAAGCTCACTGCTGCAAGTAACGCAAGCTTCAGTACACATGCAAACCTCTGAGAACACGTATAAACATCCATACTCAATACTAGTGTACCTGAAACATATATTTGCTGATTAAAATATTTTTATTAAAATAATCCTCTCATTGCTCAACTAATTTTAAATTAATTAATAAGTAATGACCTCTTAATTTTTCATTATAATCCAAATATATGTAAATATATCAAAAATAGAACAGTTACATTCAAAACATCATATGAAAATACCATATTATTGTGCTGTACTGCCTATGTAGGGTACGCTCAGGCCAAATAGAGAACTTCACATAATTTTATAAGTTTCTGTAAGAGTATGTACCTATGGTAAACTCTTGTGAACTTCTGCTTAACTAACTATGTAACAAGAAAAGCCTTCCTTCTTAACACAGTAAAATAACTAAATCTATAATAGTGAACAACGCAACAGGTTTTCCAGTAATCTAAGATGCTGCCAGAAAACAAAACAATCTGTTATTTACAACATACCTACGGCCATACTGTCATGTTCAAGGAGCATAAAAACTGACTGCTTTTATTTTTAAAATGTCTTCAATGGCTACTTCTGCAGTAGCTAGTAGGTTTTGCTTTTTCGGTTTACAGATTTGACGAAAGATGCACCATATACTCTTGTGAAGAAGAGGAAACTACTCACTCAAACTGTGCAAACTTTGACTACTTATATTTTCTACCTGGTGAGGAACTTGTATAAAAGAACAACATGAGAAAGGATTCTTGCTAGCAATGCATTAACAATGGGAGTTGGTTCAGGTCTCCCATGACTAACACAAAGGTCATTATCTTGTAAGATTCATATACACAGCTACAATAGTAGCTTATGACCCAAGTACTGCTGGCTCTCATTTTACAGTTGCAACCTTTCGGAATATCATGGTGTTCTGCATTAATCTGTCATAAAATGTGATCTAACCATCATCTAAGTCAAAAAGTATTGACAAATTAAATGTGCCTAAAATAATAAAGCAAAAACGATTCTGATCCTCCATTCTTTACTGAACACACTCACTCAACATTCAAAATGCTAGTGGGAAAGGCAAGTGAACCCTTGGAATCAATAACTGGTTGACCTCCTCTTAGCAGCAATAACCTCAACCAAGCTCTTCCTGTAGCTGTGGATCAGAGCTGCACATCGTTCAGGAGGGATTTTAGCCCATTCTTCCTGGCAGAACTGCTTTAGCTCTGGCATATTCTTTGGACGTCTCATGCGTACGGCTCTCTTCAAGCCATTCCAGAGCATCTCTATTGGGCTGAGGTCTGGGCTGCGAGTTGGACACTCCAAAACGCAGATTTTGTTTTTTCTGAAGCCGTTCTGTTGTGCACTTGCTCTAGTGTTTTGGGTCACTGTCCTGTCGCACCACTCACCGTCTACAGTGTTTCAGATGACATGCAGACATTCTCACATTACCCTGAAGAATTTTTTGATGCACTTGGGAATTCATCTTCCCCTCAGTGACTGCAAGCTTATGCAGCAAAGCAGGCCCAAATCATGATGTCTCCTCCACCATACTTCATGGTTGGGATGACTTTTTCATGATGATATGCAGTGCCCTTTTTAAGCGAGATGTAGTGCTGCGTGTTCCTCCCAAACAGTACAGTCTTTGTTTCATTAGTTCACATCAGCAGCGCCTTGCTCATCCAGGCAGCTCTCCTAGTATTCATTCCTGCCTTCCTCTTTGTTGGTATACTTTGCTCCTGGACATGAAGAAGTGATCCTTGAATACTGACCAGCTGTCCTCGGCCCCCCTTCCCTCTAGGGGATCATCCTTCCTTCCCTTCTTATAGGTGCTGACTTCCAGTCAGCTAGGACCTCTCCAGTAAGCCAGGACTGTTAATAAATGATGGAGAGTGGTCTGGCAAGGACCTCTGCCAGTTCACCTAGTACTCCAGGGGGTAACCTGTCTGGCCCCATAGATTTATGGACATCAACACGTAGTAGTAGGTCTTTGACCATCTTCTTGTGAATTGTGGGGGAGGCATTTTTCTCTCAGTCCCATTGTCTTGGCTTGGGTGACTGACTTCCCACTCAATACAAGTGTTTCTATTACTAAAGAATGAGGCAAAGAAGGCATTAAGCACCTCAGCCTTATCCCTGTCTTTCATCACTATATTTCCTTCTGGGTCTAGCAGGGCATGGAGGTTCTCTCTGTTCTTTCTGTTCTTTCTTTTGTAATTAATGTATTCATAAAAACTTTTCTTACAGTCCTTTACCTTCAAAGCCAGATTAATTTCCAACTGGGCCTTGGACCTTCTAATAATCTCCCTACACAACCTAATGTTATCCTTATACTCACTGTGAGTGGCCTGCCAGACAAGTTAATGCAGAACACCATGAAATTCAAAAAGTTTCCCATACATTTTCTTGCAACTGTATATATCATCTGTGCATGCCACTGCAATTATTTAATTAATATAACACAATGAAATTAATTAGTTCACACTGCTATATTTAATAATGATGAGTTTCTAGTGCACACATTTTAATTACCACTTTTTGAAACCTCTCCAATGATTACATAGCGTCAGGAGGGAAAAGAAGCGTGCTATGTGTCAGTCTTTCCTAAGACGTATATATAAAAAAAAAAATCACGTTAGAGCCTTCTCCAAACAAAATATAACTTGTGATAGCCGTAAGAATATAAAAATCAAATCAGCATTTAGTACATAAAATAATTTAACCTTACTGGTAAGGCTTGAGTTGTTTCAATTTGGAATTATAGAGATTTCCTCTCTATTTTCACTAACTCTAACACTGTAAATGATGAGAATGTTGTTTTCAGACACTATCCTTGAAGCAAGTAGGCAAGGGCAATTACACCTCAGTTTACAAGAGTTACTTTAAAACTGACACATACTTGAATTAACACTCCAATTTAATATTTTAGGGGAAAATACTCTGTCTCTCCATTAATTTACTCATGATATGCATTACAATAACTTCCTTTTTCAGTGCAGTTTGGGAAATATGATTTGCCTGTAGCTAGTGGGATACACCAACCACATGAACCTGTATATTTACAATCAATCTAGCATTTAAAATGCAATGCAAAATTTCTAATAGTGGGAGGGTGAAAAAAAAAGAAAAAAAAAAGTTTGTTGGAGCTACTTTGAAAAATGGGTGAGATAAAGACTTGATTCCTCATCCCAGGGATGAAGGGAAAAATTGTATCCTTTCTGTCAGGTTCCTGTCCACTGCCTTCCTTGTGAAATCTTTACTGATGGAATGCACAAACTGGTACTTGTTAGAATATAGTTCTAACAGCCTAGCAGTGCCACGCTTTTCTTGAGTGGCTATCTTTGCTTCCTAAAATGGCCCAATCTGATATTCCCTATTACTCCTGTTTCCTCATTTGTAACTTAAAATACACAGTAGTTCCTCTGTGGATAAGTAAAGGGCTATAGGGATTATGAGAGATGTTCAGGGAAATAGAATCCAATTAACACTTCAGCTGCTGTTCCACTGATGTCTGAACACATTCGTCACACTTGATTTTTCTGTTTTCGTTGGGGTTTTGGGTTGTTTTTCTCCTTGTTTGCTTGCTTGTATTTCTGTAGCAAGGAATAGATACCTATAAAACTCTTTAAACACCTTGTTTTCTGATTTTACCAGTTCCCAATCCTATAGGGTTTCACTGTATAAAAATCAAACCACATTTTAACACATCTTCACTTTCTATTTTGGTATTACAATGGGAACATGTTCTATAAAAGGAAAAAATATGAAAGGCATTTCTATATAAGGATGTTGAGAGAAAAAGAGTTATACTCACATTAAGCACAAACTATAGAAAAAATAACATGGATGCAAACACACATATTTTTAACCGGTCTGCTCTTCCTGAAGTGCAAGAGAGGAAAAATCTGAGCTACTTCCTACCTCATTACCAACTTTGACTGAAAGCAAGATAAACAAAGCAAGTAAGACAGCCTTCACCAATTCTCAACAAGGTATGCTTCCTGACAGACAGCTTCAGTCAAATGACCATCACATTTCAAAATTTCCACAGGAAAAAGGCATTTTTGGCCTCTGTTCTCATCACAAGATTCTAACAGCATTTTACTCCACTGGAGCCATCGCTATGGAACAGAGCACAGGTTTGCCCCCAACATATGAGCAGCTTCCAATCAATTCAGAAACCAATTCAGGTTTTATCATTAGCTCTAGTTTCTCTGACCACCTGTTCCTGACTACTAAAGAAGTTTCGGTACGTTTCACCTTGTAAAGAGAGGGAGCAGATCAACCTAATCTTTTTCCATAAAAAAATCTTCCTGTGTGCCTCTATCCTCACCACAAACCAAGCAGTACACAAGCACTACAGTGGTGCCTCTTTCTATCCTCAATTCATCCTCTGCTGCAATAAATAGTAAAAAGATTTCTGTTCAAGTGTACGTGGTATTAACTAACATGGACATTTAGCAGCTTAATGCCATACTGTTAAGACAGTACTAAGAATAAACTTCCCAATACAATAAGATTCACAACTATTTCATTTTCTATTTTAAGAAAGTCTATAGATGGTGTTCGGAACACATACTACCAAGAACTATTACTATTTGTTTCTAACAAAGAAATTAAAAGCTACTAAAAGGAAGTGTTGGATAAGGAGAAGATGAAGGTTATATTGTACTTTGCAGTAATGTAAAATATGCATTTAGCAATTCAAAATGAATACAACAGACATGACAAGACAGTACATCACTAGATGTTCTCATATAGGTCAGTAAACAAGAAACAGAACTCAACTTGCAATCAGTAACATAATACTTCTTGATCAAAGAAACTTTAGTGAAGTAATCTCAGGTCATTGTTAATATTACTTTAGCCATTATGACATAACATACCTTTGGAAATTACTGTATGTGTTTATGGGAGGACTAATTTATAAAATTTGCATTTTTAGTTAACAGTGAGATTTAGCTGCTACAAGTAAAAACTAAAGTTATTACTACAGAAAAGTCACTGCAAGTGTTCTTCTGCAAGGCAGCCTTCCCATCTTAGCTTTCTCCTAACACTGTTAAAACTACAACTTAACAGCAAAGTAGGCACAAAAAGAAGCATCTTATTGTTCACTCTCCTCATTCATTTTCTCCTTGAGTTCCAAGCAAGAAGAAAAAAAACAAACAAAAGTCTTTTTCCTCTGAATTTTACAGTGTGGTCTCTCTCTCACTCAATCACAAGGCATCACCATAATTATTATTATCATAATTATTAGTCATCTTCTTTATTACACTCCAAGTTCCATCTGGATCACAACTTTCATATGATTCAGACATAAATGACAACAAATGATTCGTACTACTTTCAGAGGCAGTGAGGTTAAATTATGAAAATCTCAACTTGGCATAATTTATTTTATTTTTAGTTTGTTTCCCCAAGTTATTAAAATGTAGACAGGCAGCGAAACACAATAACCAGACGTTACAGCTGGGATACCATCCTACAGGAATGGAATATTCCTTAGGGTCATGTGTATTAGTAAAATTAGATTAAACTATACAGATTAAGATTTTCTTGGATCCTTTATTCTGCTCATGAAACTGCTCTGTGCTTTGTGATTATTAGGATAACTTTTGAAGATCATCTTCCATTTATGAAGAATGTTTCTGGCTCACAAACAAGATCTGTTCTCTTGCCTTTCTAAAATCTTGACAGATATGTTGCAGACAGAGACCTCCATCTCTAAGACCAGTCTCTCATGCTTGCTATTCCTTACCAACCACACCACCATTTTTTTGCAACAATCGTTTAACGGACATAATATCCAGATAACCAGTAAATGCATATTCATTGTACCTCAAAAATTTTGTCCAAAACATACAATGTTAAAAGTTAAATCCAAACAAAAACATTACAATGAGATTTATCACATCAGCTCTGCTTATATTCCAAAATCAATATTCCTGACCTCAGAAGAATATATTACTGCCAGTAATCTTTACTGATTGCATAACAGTTAAGACATCAATAATATAAAAACAGAAAACACACCTCACCTCAGCATAATTATATTACACAGATCTCTATGTCCATTTTTCCTTTCCAAGAAACAGAAAAAGGTGACCTATCAAAGCAGCAAAAAAGAAAAAGGCAGAATGACATTGCACAGTTCATAACTTCCACAGAGCCCCTGCACCTTGACTCAGAGGCACCAGCACGGTGTTAAGAGCCGGAAAACACACAAGTTGAATCTGTGGATGGAGTGCATTTAGTAGCAGAAGCTTTTGGACTCCATCAATCTGTGTACTATCTATGAAAAGAGTAAAAAAATGAAAAGAAAATAAACAAAGAATAACAGGTAAGCTTACAACAAAATATGAAGACAAGGATGATGTCACTTCCAATATACAGATGCACACATGCATGACAGGATTTCTAGGATGTCTCAAAAGTATGATTAATCTAATTACGCTGATAGTTAAGCACAAGTGTTGATTAAGGGAGCTCTCTCTGTCAACTCCAGATATAATTAGCATAACATGAAAAAAATCCTTGCCTTTGGGAAAGGCAAAGAGGAAAGGCAAAGTTATAGATACAACATCAGAATATAGACATGTGCAATTCATGGTCCCAAACGTAGATAAATATGCAGTTGTATATGTTCTTGGTTTTCTGAAATACTTGTATGGAGCTGGCATATATGAGACAAGAGAACTGTAGCCTGGGACTAAGCAGATACTGCAAAGCATCTAAAAAGGCATGAGCCACCTATTGTTAGGCAACTAAATCGAATCATCAGTGATTAAAGAAAATGCCATCTAACTTGAAATTGCACCAGAGATCTTAACACCAGGACTCCTTTCATCACTGAGGACTTCTTCCATTCCCATTACTTACCCATTTTCTACCCTCAGTTTCCTTTCCTCTTCTGTCTTTCCTCCTTATGCATCTTTTAACAATTCCTTTTTAAAAATATACAATAGAATACACATTGCAATTTTTTTTTCAAAACCTTACTTAGGTAAGCACGTCATGTTGAAATAAATATCATAAATCATGAATTTTTTTTCAGCACTGAAAATTAATAAAATCAAGAGAACACTGAACTGATAGGAATATTCACAAGCTTCCTTCACCCTCCCCATTAAGTTCTCAAGACAATCAACACCTCTCAGAGTAGGGTGGGAGAAAAAGATGCGATCTGCGCAACTACACTTGAGTGTTCCCTGGAAATATCAGTACACCAAATTCACCCCAACATTCATAAATGTCTACTTTATTAATTTCATAACTTTGGCAGAATGCTGTCAGTTATTTCTTCAACTCATACACTACATTAGGAAACATCTGATATTTATATAAGTTGGGATGTCCTGTTTCTCATTTTTATAACTTCTAGGAAAAACAAAGCAAGGAAGACATCATCTTACTTAACCGTGAATTCATACTCAAGGAGAAAGGGTCACTATCCTCAGAGTCAGTGAGAAGGAACAGAAAGCTAACTTAGGACCTAATTTCAAAATAACCAGACATTTTAAACATTTTTCAGCCTTCTGCAAAGGAAGAGTATGAAAATGGGAAAGACGAAGAGGGTAAGAAAGTCTGGCCTCCATGCCGAGGGAAAAAAATATTATTTTGATATATTTT
This sequence comes from Apaloderma vittatum, assembly GCF_000703405.1. Taxonomy (NCBI): domain Eukaryota; kingdom Metazoa; phylum Chordata; class Aves; order Trogoniformes; family Trogonidae; genus Apaloderma; species Apaloderma vittatum. The sequence continues at coordinate 8,006 of NW_009695311.1, read as the reverse complement.
ACAAATATTTTTGGATACTTTCTAATTTATGATCCTATATAGAACATGATAATGAGAACATCTGTGGACTTCAATTTCCACACCTATAGAAACCTCTGAAAACATACAAATGATGAAGAAAAATAGGTGTTGCAACACATCTTACTACTATTGTGCTACATCAAAAAATCACTTGTTTTCTATTCTAGGATTATTATAAAAAAGTAACTGATACAGAGTTCTCAAAGGAATGAGATTTTAAAATAAGAGGAATAATGCTTTCTGATTAGGTTGACACAACACCACAATCTATATGTAAGTTGCTCATAAAATCATTCAATTCTAGAATCTTTTTTTATTACAGGTTGCACAGAAAAAGCACACTTCCTGACCACTTTCAGTCAAATTAACCAAACAGCCCATTTCAAAGCCTATGGTCTGGAAAACCACGCAAATGTATTTGTGCAGCTTTTCAAGTCTAGTTCCACAGACAGCAGTTTTGTTTTTTTTTTTAAAAAAAAAGGAAAAAGGGAAGGTTAGGACCTAAGCTGTGTGAAAAAAAAAATCATTAGTACTTCTAAAGAAAGGAAAATTTCACAGAACGATTGTGCTTAAAACTGAAGTGGCTAAATTACCCAAAGAAGTGCACAGGTTATCACTATATTAATGGATCAGTTTGGTTTTTTTATTATTATTATTTTGGTTGATTGTTTTTTAGGGGGTTTGTGAAGTCCTCCAACTGGTATGTTAATGATGCCAGCCCAAATCTATTAATGTCAAATACGAAATTAATGTCATGCTTTGCTGGGTAGATGTCCATTTGTGAAGGAATAGGCATGATTAATACAACTTTTAATTACTAATATATCTATAAACAGTAGGCACACAAATCATATTACAGATTACGTGAAATACATTATTTGAAATTCCCTTTTATTATTTGTCCATACTTACAGATTTGCAGAGGATTACAGAAGTATAAAACAGTTAACTAAATTTCCTCTTAAAGAGATATTTTTGTATATTCCTCAAATACTTCTACCAGCATATGTAGGATATTTCAGTAATAACGATTTAATGTTGATCAAGCCTCTCCTAGCACATTCCTCCCACTACAGGAATTTTACAGGTCTCATATCAGGTTTCAAGTCTAACTTCTTACGGTATGAACTCTAATATCCAAGCTATACTAACAGTTAAGGAGTGTCTCGTACTACTAATGCCTAAGTATGAAAATGTTTTCCTGTTATGGTCAAAGCCCACATTAATTAGGAGCCAAAAAAACACGTATTTCCTTGAGGAAAACCTAGATGAATAGTAGTATCAACTGTATATTTCATGATACTATTATGATTTCTGATGAAGACAGTATTCCTTATGGTTTTCCAGCTCTCTAAAGATGTCTAAGGATGCCATCTGGCAACCTCACAGTTGCAACAAGAAGAGAAAAGCAACTCAGCGCAGACACGGACAACTCATATGGATTCTCCTCGGTGAACCCTCTCCATTGAGAACGGATGTTGCTATTGAACATTGCCTAACACTACATCGCATTCAATATAAAAGAAAATCTTTCACGACTGAGTCAAGGTACTATCCTGTAGCATTTTTTTTTTACGTAATTTTTAAATTGAGTGTTGGATATCCTCATCTCCTTCTACTCAAATGAACAGTAATTCAGACATCATTGTGGTTTATCTTTTGTTATTGCCAGCAATTCTGTGGTCACCCAAATAAGAGTTATATCATTTTTCTCCCTCATACTTATGTGCAGGTATTGGAATACAAAACAAAGCTTAAGGGTTAAAATCAAGTCTTTCAGTGTGACTTAAAAACTGTACTGTAAATATATTTAACTCCTCTTTGTAAAAAAAAAAAAAATTACAAGTCTCGACTAAATTAATATGATATGTTAGATCTAGTTACAAGGTGGAGGACTTCTTTTTTTGCTAAAGACAGAAGAAAATCACTTTGGGCAAAAGAGAGAAGAGAGAGAGGAGAATACAGAGATGAACATGAACTACTTGAGATGCTGTCCTATGCAGTACAGTGCTTGCTGAAACTGTATGTCTTGCACCACAAGGAAGGATACATTTTAAAGGGGGGGCGGTATGGGGGGAGAAGAGACAGAGAGAATGTGTCAAAGCTAGAGCAAAGTTACTTTGCCTGACATACTCCTACATCAACTGTTAAATTGCTGCCTTGAAGTCTAAAAAATCACTTCTAGACTAGAGTAGATGAAATTGTTCTTATGCAGTTACTTCTGCTGCAGTAACCTTAGGAATTACAGCTCCCGAAATACTGGTGTACACTTCCAACCTGCTGCCACCAGAGGACCTTTATTTAGGTTGCTCACCTTAAATCAATCATTATAAAGCACTTGTTCTGTCACCTGTAAGAAGCTCATCAGCCAGCAGGTTTCTTGAGCACTCTGGAAACATGAGTTTACCTCACTCACACAGTTTCTGTAATAACTAGAACAGCTAAATAGTTCCACACCCCATTAAACCGTTGAGTCCTCATCTTTACTGACTAAGCAATCACCCTTGCTAGAACAGTTTCCTCTCTAACCCATCTTTCCACTGTGTACAAAAAGCATAAGCATTTAACATTTCGCTGCTGGGTAGTGTTACACATACTTTGCCAGTGAGCTAGGTAATGTGAAATGAAATAAAGAGCAGCATCTTGGAGAAAGAGTGATTTCTTGACAGCCACTGTGTACAGATTATTTTTTAAGCTCATGAGAAAAGCAGAACACACCATATGCACCAAAATGTCCACCTTACCTTTTGAAAAGCCATCCTGAAACATACTGAATAATTCAGCTAAACACTCTTGCAGCTTTTCACAAGATGAGACTTAAGCATGGGACTTACTGCTATAAAGAACATTTTTCTAGATGCAGTGTCTAAAGAAAGCAGAGGACTGGGCCTACAATAGGTATATATTGTTTAACTGCTAAATACATGAGCTCACGCTGCTTATAGCTGGAAAAAATTCCACATAGCATTCTTAGGAAAAATTGTCGAACTATTTGGAGCCTTCTTCATTTTGCAAATATACAAAACCCTTTCATTTTACATTTCAGCACAATGAAGTACATAATACGGAAAGTGTAACAGTATTTCAAACAACTTTGAAGGCATTTGAAACCACGCCTGCATTCAGCATAGATTTAAAATATATTAGTATTTTGATAAACTTTACAGTACTGCTGACAGAAATTTTATAAAATTGATTTTATAAACCAGATTCTGCAGTCTCCACTCAGTTAAAATCTTATTCAACTAGATCTTAAGCTTATGCTTTGACAACAAAATCCACTTTTTCAAAGTAGTTATAAAGTTGACAGTAGAAAAAATATAGAATGTAAAAAATGAGATTTCTTGCACAATAGTTTTCACTTAATAAAGCATATTTAATAGAAATATAAGAGAAACAGAACCGTTTCTGCAACTATTGACACCAAATGAAAATAGATATGTAATTCAATCCTCGTATTGACCATAAAAGTAGTAATTTCTCTGCAATTTTCTGCTTACTGCTAGCTTTTCTGTTATTGTTTTACACTGAATCTTATTAAAGAAGCTACCAGAACAGATAAACTGAAAATCAGACAGCATCTAATAGCATTAAGAATGCTAAACGCCCCCCCCTCCATTATGCATTCCTTTCACCTAGTCTTGTGTGCACATTTTCTTTCTTAGTCTTTACTGTTAAGTACATTTAATTCTCGTTTGGGAATTACTTCATCCATGCCTATTGCTGATTTCTTATTAGAATTTTAAACCTGTTTGCACCATACATTTTTCACCTCAATCATGTCCAAAAAAATAATAGACCAAATGCACTACTTCTCAATACTTTGTGACCCTAAGGTCATCATTCTGTTATCACTGGGCCATAAAACCCCTTGTTAACTTTATCAAGAGTCTGTGTTGTTAGGATTTTAGATGCAAAACTGAATGGTGCAAATTCTAGAGTAAGAAGGGATAGAATATAACCTCTTTTAAAAACTTCTAGTACTAATGACTTTATAACATAATGTACAGGAAAAAAAAATCCAAAACACATAAACAGGCATTCTGCAACCTGAATACTTCTGAATCTGAGATATGTCTACAGTCCTTTTTTTTTCCCCCTCGCCCCCCTTTCTTAAAGAATACCCTGAATGTTTCCGTCTCCCCAGCTGATTTCCCTAGAACTCCTGTGGCTACTAATGAAGGAAAAAAACTACTTTCCCTGAGTATAGATATCAGTTCCACCCTAAATTACAGACTCATCTGCATAAATGCCACTCCTAAATTTATATTTGCTGCCAAGAACATTTGCTGCTCACCAGGTCTTCAAAGTGATACTAAATCAATTAAGCTTACTCTAAATATGTGGGATTCAGGTACCAATCTGTTTCACACTAAACAAGCTTTGGACTGCTGAAAAGTACCAGTAACCTTTCCCAAAATGCTGAACTAGCCTGTTTTCCAATTTAACCAATAGTATCTTAGTTTCTCCAATGTGTTTTAATACTTGGAGCCTGTAGAATTAGCATCCATACACATAAAAGTTATTAATGCTTTATAAGTTTTCAAAATAAGACACAAAATCCAAGCTGATTATGTCTGTGTATTAGTGAATATGATAAATATCAAATATTTCAAAACATTTTTTGCTTTCAAGCATCATGTTTCTTTGTGTACTGTCACTTTCTTCAGTAAAGCCACATGCAACAAAGAATGAATAGTCTGTTATAATTTTTCCATCACAGTTTATGACCACAAAGTTCGGTAGCACAAAGGTTACTAAGTGATTAATACTAATATAGACAATGCTGCTTGACTTTATCTACTGCAAGCCAATGCAGGTATGTAGGATTTTATTAGTAAGAATTCCTATAATAAGCACATGTTAGAGGAATTAATCATTCATTTCCTGCAGACTGCTTATATATTTCATCAAGCCATTGTCTGATCTAAATAATACGAAAAATTGCATAATAAAACACATCACTGCTGACACATGCAAGTTTATTCTATTAACTTTATACCTCCACAGCAAGAGGTCTTTTTAAGTCTTCTATTGTTTCTTCTGAATTAGATTGACCTGATTTGACATTTTCTTATATCAACAATTACGATCAAGATTGTATATATACATACTATCAAATATAATATGCATCAAACTTAATTGCCAAGATTTGACTCAAGTAATTTCCCACAATAGCAAGCAGTAATTACAAGAAGAGTGGAGTATACGTCAAGTCACTTTTCACAGAGGTACTGAAGTACTGCCAGAGGTATCCTAGATTTAAAGAAAATCCAAAAGACAAATAATTAAGAGAGTATGCTCCAAACTAATACGGCCATTAAGTATGTTGTGATTCAACCTAAACTGAACAAGTTAGTTCCTATGTATTTAGTCAGACATATTTAGTGTTTTTCATTTTATTGTTAAAATAAACACTTTGTTAGGCATTCAGTGTTGTGCGCTGCACGTCTAGGACCACCTCACAGAACAGAAAGCTTAACCTAATAAACTTCTCTGTATGCAGTTTCAAAACAGTTCACGCAAATTATCTGGATATATTTTTTTAATGCTCTGCCCACAGGGAACACAACACAGCAATGAGCCATATCAAATGTTATCTACTAAAAAAAAAAAAAGCTTTGTTTTTAACTGAAAGATGAATTGATAGTACTAAAACAGTAACAGTAGATTACTAATTCAGCAGCTGTGTTATCCTTTTATTTCCAGTTCACAAGTACATTGGCTATTTTTTCTGTAATAAATGTTACTGTCAATTACCCAAAGAGTACAATGATGCAATATCAAAGTCATCGTGATTCACTGCCTCAGAACTTGTAGCCTATGCTTTGTAACTACTCCTAGCTTTAAGATTATGAATACCTGAAAGCAACTCTGAATGTCATCCTCCTGCTAGTGCAGATTTAACCACTCTTGCTAGTATCACATTAATTTCCTAAATAAATTTTGCCTAATTACCTTTACTGTTGTGACATAAACTAATTTCTTTACTTCACAAAAGTAAAAAAGCATTTAATTTGACCCTAAAAAACTTTCACTCCCAGTGACACTTATTGGTTTTGATTGATTTTGAATTACACTTGAAAATGAAACACTAATTTCACATTGAGATGCTTAATAAAATGCAATTGTAAATGCATGTTTAATGGATTCTAATGACACAACTTAACTACTATTAAGTGAACAGTAAAAATATAAAACACAAGAGATTTGACGTGCGTAGTTTATTTACAATTCCTATTTATTATTCTGAATTTGTACTGCAAAATAACACAAATTTGTAGAGAATTTGTAAAGAGGTAAGTTTATTTTATTCAAATTCAAATCCTTACTCTCCTGACAATAGATGAAATAACACACAAAGAATTTAAATCCAAGTCCATCTGGCAGGAATAGAGAAAAAATGCTGAAATGCTATTGATTTCTTCCAGTACATTCAAAACACCTGACTCGACTATATTTCTACTGACAGAACACAACGGTTTATATTTAGGTATTAGCAAACACAAGCAAATATTTTCATTGACATACTTTTCATTCTTATTCTTACACCTACCTAGAAAACAGTTAACCCTCAACTACTAGTACTAGCTGTTTCCTCTACCAGAGATGCAGCAAATGTTAATAATGGGTCCACTGTCCCAAGAGAAATAACGCCTGCAAAAGTTCTCCTCCCCAGATGAAGATATATTTAATGCTAAAAAAACCCCTAACTGCAGACTGTTCATGACACACCTTTGTTTGATCTTTGTACCTCTCTCAACTCTACAGCTCAAGCAGCAAACCTCAGTCCTGCTGCTCATGAAGCCCTCTTAACTGAGTTTATCTTTTTGTTTCCTCTAGATCTTTCCCACCTATTTAAAAAAGTGCAATAAGTACTTTTGAATATGTCCCATAAAAGCACTTAGAAAGCAAAGGTGTTGTCTAGAATTGTCATCCTTATTAAAAGAAAAAATATAGATGGAATTTATACATATAAAACTTCATGAAAATTTGAACAACTTCAGAGATGTAGGCTAAAAATGCTTACAACTGAATGCAGATAAAATCACTCTTGGTACCTACAATCCATGCACATATTTACATTAAAATGAATACCCTGTCACCTGGCATTACTTAGCAGGTCACACCATGCTGTAGACCCCTCCTGAGGGAGCATCTCTTTGTTTAGATTTTGTCTGTAATCTGCCACACACCTACACTCCGACTTAAGTAGACATTACAAAATACCTGACACACTCAGTTTCCTTACACAAGTGTTCATTGCAATATCTTGCTCTCGTAAAAGATGAACAAACCACTTCAGGCACTTTTCCCACTGAAAATAGATGAAGCTGGCACAATCGAGTTTTTCTCTGACTATACTGGTGACTTCAAAGCCAAAATACACAAATGTATATGTATATATAAATATACATGTATACATATAAAGATGTGTGTGTATGCTAAGGAAAGGTTTGGAGGAGCAGATGAACATAGGGACAGAGACCAAGCATAGAGCATTTACTTACTACTGCAGTCCTCTCGGACCTCTTTGGAAACCTGAAGGAGTCTCCGCTTTCCCCCCCTGCCAGTCAGGCGCCGCGTTGTGCCCCTAGTCCACACAGGCCCAAAGGAACTGCAAAGAGAGAAAAGCACATGCCACATCAGGCAGTTCTGTTTTGGTGGGATCCAGCGCCGCTGCCGCTACCTCCTTGGGGGCATCCCTGCTTTCAGACCAGACTCCTGCAAAAGAGTCAGCCTTCCAAAGATTTTATTATTTTTTTTACCAGTGATTTTTTTTTTAAAAAAAAACAGCCCTCCTGAGGCTCCTGCACCCCAAAAGTCGTCAGGGGGGAGGGGGCTGACGGGGAGGGGAAAGGAAAGGTACCTGCAACTCTCTCCGATGAGGCCGGCAGAGAGAGCGAGAGAGAGACAGGGAGAGGGAGGGAGGGAGGCAGGGAGGGTAGGAGCAGGAGAGGGAGGAGAGAGGGAGCGAACGAGGG
>NW_009695310.1:0-270 GCF_000703405.1 Apaloderma vittatum | reverse complement strand
CTGGGGTTGAATTAATAAGACAGCAGCCATGTCTCCACCAACTAGTAAAAAGGAGACACAGGCATTCTTACGTGCAGTGGGGTTTTGGAGGATGCACATCCCAAATTACAGTCAGATTGTAAGCCCTCTTTTTCAGGTGACCCAGAAGAAGAACGATTTCAGATGGGGCCCTGAGCAGCAGCAAGCCTCTGAGCAGATTAAACAAGAGATTGTTTCTGCAGAATCCCTTGGGCCAGTCCGGACAGGACAAGGTGTTAAAAATGTGCTTTA
>NW_009695309.1:0-224 GCF_000703405.1 Apaloderma vittatum | reverse complement strand
ATCTGTGGTTGCATTCGTTTGTTTAACTACCCAGCAAGCTAGTTTTTCTAAGTTTCTATGCGCTCTTGCGTCTGCGCCGCCTGGTAAAATAGCGAAGCTAGTATTGTTTCCCACTTGTTCCATAATCGTACTTTGTCATCACACTGAGGGTCCAAACCAGTAACCTCTCGGCTTACTCGAGAGTGTGTGTGAGTTGGGTGCCATCGAGGCATCATCATGCTTAA
>NW_009695308.1:0-7321 GCF_000703405.1 Apaloderma vittatum | reverse complement strand
ACTAGATAATCTCTAGAGGTCCCTCCCAACCCCTAACAGTCTGTGATTCTATGATTTGGTAATTTCAGCTTCAGTTAGTACCCCCAATAAGCCAATATCTCTTTCACTTTCTGTTGATACCTTACTCTCAAGGTGGGGGTCCCCAAAACTCCCCTTTCACTACATGTAATGCCCAGTAACTTCTCCTGCCATTACCTTATTACTTCAGGCACAGGTTAGGATTGAGTAGCCACTTCTCCTGATCCATTATCGGCAACATCCAACAGTTCATCTTGTTATCCCATGCAGGCTGTGGCTGGCCATCTGCCTGCATGCCTTGACAACATATTGTTCTAAAATCCTATAGCAACGGGAATATAAAAAATATACCTTATGGAGACCTGAGCTGCGAAATTGTAGCTGCTGTTCTTAGATATCCCGTCTATACCTATCACACACATTTTTTTTGTCAGAGTTCTGATTTATTGTGATCTCAATAAGTCCAGAACTTGCCTCTCTGAAAAAAAGTAGCAAAAGAGTCACCGATGCTGGGATGGTTGAAGAAGGTGCCATTTGGCCAGATGCTGTGCTCCGGATGGAATAATTCCCAAGATGCACTGACAATTTGAACTCGGGCTTGTGCAGAGATGCACTCACGTTGAAAGAGGATGACGAAGGAAATAGGTAGAAGAACCAGTGAATATCCTAAAAGCTGGTCTTACCTGAAACCACAAATTAAGCAGCGATTACAAAATTTTCCACAAGCCTTGAATTAATGGAAAATATCCTGACACCCGCTTACAAATAAGAAAAATACTCTGCTGTGCATAGAAAGAAGCAATAATCACAACAGCTAAAGTTTTGCAGCCATGCCTACATGCGGTGTGCGGCACACAGGATCTATTTGTAAGTGCACATAAGTCCATGTAGATAGAAAAACTGTGTATAGGTACACAAAAAATCCCCAGTAGGTCACAGCTAAGGGACATGAGCCAGTTATTTGGGACAAAACACAGCTATGCTGCCTTACCTACATAAAGCAAAGGGAATGAGGTATCTTCTGATCTCTCAGCCTTCTGTTAAATGTGCGTTGGACAGGTGGAAACCAGGATTGTAGAAATTAAAGTACCTTAATTGCGTTCAATCACAGATTGGTTTGGCCCGTTCTCTGGGTACTTTAAACTCAATTGAATATGCGAAGAGTTAACGTGATACTCAGGAGGACTTGGTACTTTTTATGTTAGACCAACTAAATCTTCTGAGAAATCCTTCTTATGTGAACACTGCTGTAATCATGGCTGTTCAGCCAATAACCAATTCCTAAAGTGTCTATTACTGTGTCATGGATATCTTTGAAAAATCTGAAACACAAAATATAGTATCATATTCTAAAAGAAAAACAAGCATGTCTCCTATAGACTGCTATGCGCCATGTAGATCATTAGGTACTATGTGTGTAGATTGCTATGTACTATGAGGTTATGTAGTAAAACATTTCTGCAAATTGTTTGAAAACTATAGCATATCAGTACATTAAATGCAAAAGTTCTCATATACTTAATCAGAGCACAAATAGGCAACTCTACAAAGAGGTAAATCAGTAGACGCTTTATTGTGAAAATTAAATACTTCAGTTTTAGTACTAATTGCAAAACCCCTGACAGCTTATTTCTGCCTTCTTGCCCTCTCTTAACAAATTAAATACAATACAAATGCAAAATCAGTAGTACTCCAAAAAAGTGAACTATGCCAACTTGCATTTAAAGTTGAATATTAAAGTCTTGGTAAATGAGCAGCTGTAACATTTAACAGCATTCTAAATGTAGTCTGCTCAGACCACTGGTCCCAACTCCCGAAACGCAGCTCTGCCGCATTACTAAAAATGTGAATAGAAAACTAGAGGAAAACAAAGACTGTTTACCTAAACAGCCAATTTGGTAAGAATTTGGCCTGACTTCAGAATGAAGTTTCCTATTTCATTAACAGGCTTAAAAACTATTTGCAGTGAGGACTTCCAAAATACATGGCCAGTAGATACGGCCCAGTCATTTCTTGAAAGAGCTCAACTCCAGACAGAGTTTTATTCTACCTGTTTTCCCACCAACTGTGGCTGCAGAGTTGCAGCTATGCTTACAGTTGGATTACAAGAGCCATCTAGCAAAAGCACAGGGTACGTAAGAACTTTTTAGTATGGTGAAGCATTACTTGCTAATTGTTCTGGACAAAAACTTTGGGGAGCGATATGGGATTGTTTTGGTTTTTACTCGAGACAACCAAGCAAGACTATTACTGCACTGATGAATGACCTGCCCCAGTTTATCGGACAGTAACACTGGATTGTTTCTCTATCAGGACAATCCCAAGAAGAAACAGACACAGAACTACTTATAGCAGTGAAGATGCAGGCTCTTTTCAAAATGTCCTGACAGACAGCAAATCAACAGATTGCACAGTCTGAAAGCACCAACAGGCTGCTACCTCTGTGAAGAAAATGGAAACAGTCACTACCTCAGCCTAGGGCTACTGCTGGACACAAAGGAACAACCTGAAGAGGACTACTGTTGTAAAACACCCCACTGGAATCTATGTTGGCTGTTTTTCACAGGGTTGGTGTGCTGGATAGAATTTGCCCACCAAAAAGGCTGCTTTGTTCAACGTTTTGCAGTTAGGGTTGACGTCAGTCAGCCTGAATCCTTTTGGCACAGATGCTGGGATGGCTGGCTACGTGTTTGCTACAAAGGCTTCTTGCCTTTAACTTGTCCTCTCCGGCACAGAATAGTTTGCTCCAGTGAAAGCAGAATTTAAATAGGTCAGTGCTCTCTCCTTTGGATTTTATCCTTTGTCAATCAATGATAGGTGAATGGATGGAGAAGAAATGAATGTTCTACCCTAAATCTCCAGTTTCTGCCCCACATTTTCAGAAACAGTGTTGGGTCTGGCGACAGATTTTCTGCAAAGACAGTAATTTTTGTGCCACAGATCTGGGAGGAGTTTTAGGATCTCAGAGAAGTATCTCCTTCTACCTATTATTAAGCTTTAGAGCACTGCTAAATGGCCTGTCATGCAACCCAGGACTTTAGATATTGGGGGCGGGGGGGGCAATTCTAGACATACAGAGATTTTTTGACATCTACATAAACAAAACAAGGGGTAGGTTTTTAAGAGTAAAAACAATGCAACAACGTCAGTTGTTCAACTAGACAACAATAAAGAATCTATTCTAAAAAAATAAATCTATTTCCTTATCACCGTGTACTTCTAAGTATTACCACCCATCAGGCAAGCACAAAGTGCTGTAATTTGCAATTAAGAAGAGTAGGTGAAGCGTAATAGTCTTTGGGGCCCACCACCTTGGCTTTCTGGCTTAAATATGGCTAAAATCAAGAGTGCCTGTATAACGAGGCATCAGTCACTAAAGAAACTGTGGCCTTCAAAAATGCAATAGGCTTTTTCTTCCAGTGTTTTTCTTCCACATGCTTGTCCTAAATCCCACCGCTGCAGAAACTGGGGCTTTCAGATGTCATCAGGCAAAACAGAATATTCCCCTCATTACCGGTACTCTGTTGCCTTTTATGGTCACGCCTCCAGGAGCGCCATTTCCAAGAAGTGCTCAGCATTAGCAAGGATGGAGCCTTCTTCCATAGCTCGTAACTGGCTACACAGCCCTCACTCGAGAGCTACATCCAAAGCAAAGTGTTTGAAAGAGGATTCTTATTCAGTTCTAGATAACAGCAGGAGTGGCTTTACCCTAATGTTGGGCAGAATGGTGCTTTAGAGCCAAGCAAACCATCAGGAATACTTGGCACGCTTTCAAAGTTCACACAATGCAATTTATTCCCTGTCTGAAGAAACGAAGGTATCATCACACAGGAGTTCACAGGTTGTCATCTCAGTTAGGACGCGGATTTCAACAGTCCTTGAAGAGTCTGGTAACATCCTCAAGACAAGTTGAAAGTTTTACAGTAGCAGAGAAAAATGCATTCTGTGACGGACGGCACTTTAGTCTTGAATTGGAGGCCTATGGATTGGAGCAAATACAGCTGCCCAAGCCTGTCGGAAGAGCTGGACCAGTTTGTAAATGAATGGCAGTGACGTGGGAGAAGCTGCAGAACAGAACAAAAAGCAAAATAGCCTGTGATTATAAAAGGTCAAACTAAGATACACTCAACATAGTAAGAAAGAACTAATCTCGATGGAGCTAATCAAAAACTAGTTGTCTTCTTTCCTTCTGTTTGGTTCAGAACACTTGGGTTCACCTGGGCCTTCACTCAGGTCACTGCCCACATCCATGGCAAGCCTTCTTCAGTATTTTCCAGTAGACTATTTGCAGAACAGTTACGGAGCACCTGCCACCCAGCAGAAGGGGAAACACCCATCCCACTCCCCACCCCAGCTGCCACTCCGGTATCCTGGTACCAGCCCATTCCTCAGCAACAGCAGCAGCCACCACCAGTGAAATCAAATGCTCGACTCCCTTGCTGCCTGGGGCAACCCTCTGCTTTCCTGACAAGACAGCCCTGGAAGGCAAGCACTCTTCCAACAGATATTCTCTTTGTAGCACCTCAAGGTGCTTGAGCCAGAGGCTGAGTCTAGGAAAGCTCAGCCTGTCTGCTGGAAAGAGCCAAGGATGGAGAACCCGAGGACGGAGTAATCATTTATAGAAAACTAGCTTTTGTGGAGCTACATGTTTCTACATGGTTACAACTGGAAACATTAGAAACAAGCCAAAATAGTAAGTTCTTAGCCACCCAGTTTTTGTGTCTTCCAAACACAACACATTTACACAGATCAAATCTATCAAAAACAACCATTTTCTTCTCTGTAACTATAATGGGATTTTAAAAAAAAATCTTAATGCTCTACCTGGGTCTAATCTCACCACCACCAGATACAGCAGAAAAGTAGCCAAGAGCATCTTTTTGTAAGGGAGTAAATAGAAGTGACTAGACACGGATCTCAATGCTCTACGTAGCAATGTCATCAAGGTCAACAGCTTTTGGGACAGAGCACCTAAAATGCAAGAGCAGAAAGGCTGTTAGGGCAAAGTAAAGTAACAAAAGGAATCACACAGATACAAATAGTAAGAAAATAAGATACTTTAGTTGGACTGTTCTTAGTTTGATTGCATGAGATTTGGTCTGGGTTTTTTTGTAATAGGGAACAGAGAAACAGTACAATTTTACAATACAATTCATTATACCTTTTTTTAGGCATCTACTTTAGGATAATATGGTCTTACACCACAGTAGTGCTGGATTTTCTCTCCTGGGAGATGAAGTGATTTACAGTCCTGGAGGAGAAGCAGTACTTTAAGTGCCAAATGTGCATTGTTCTACATAGGCTCAACTCTAAATGGAGACGAAGCAGAGAATACACAGAACCAACAAAATGTATCCTTAAAGGATTGCTAGTTAGTTTTAGTTTCTCTTTTGTACCTTTTTTTTAAAAAAAAAAACAAACCAAAACAAAACTAAAAACCTACCCAAAACAGTTTCTGTTGCTGGGTCTTGCTGCTCTTCAGCAGCTGAGCGCATCTCTTCCTGTTGAGTCCACTGACATCGTCTTTCACAAATAGTCCCAAGAAATGCCAGCTGCCGCTCGCTGTCGAAAACATCACAGCCACGTACAAGCTCTTCTGCCCCTTCAAATCGGCCAAGCGGAAGCAGCACATGCAACAGGTAGAGCTCCAGCAATGAACCGTACTCGGGGAGGCTCTTGTTAGTTTGGTCTCTCAGCCAGCTACTGCCAACCTCCAGCATCACCTGGGGCTCCCTCACTTTGCTGTACAACAAGATACTGAAATACAAGAAAGAAATATTAGAAAATACTCTTTGTAAAAGTTGAGATCGCTGTCACTTACTACCCACAAGCAGCTATCACGAAGACAAGTACCAGGGTCTATGCTTGAAGCACGAAGCGATTTCTGAGGTGGACAGTAAGTGCAGTCACTGATGTTACTTTCTTAGCATCACACCTTTTGTACTTTATAGAATCATAGAACGTGTTGGGTTGGAAGGGATCTTTAAAGGCCATCTAGTCCAACCCCCCTGCAGTGAGCAGGGACATCTTTAACTACATCAGTTTGCTCAGAGCCCCACCCAGCTTGATTTTGAATGTCTCCAGGGATAGGACCTCCACCACCTCTCTGGGCAACCTGTTCCAGTGTCTCACCACCCTCATAGTAAAGAACTTTTTCCTAACATCTAATCTAAATCTAACCTGCTCTAGTTTAAAACCATTGGCCCTTGTCCTATCACTACACACCTTTGTAAGCAGTCCCTCTCCAGCTTTCCTGTGGCCCCGTTCAGGTATTCGAAGGCTGCTATAAGGTCTTCTCGGAGCCTTCTTGTGTCCAGGCTGAACAACCTTTATCACTACAAAGCAATCAGTAGGCCTGTGGGCGTTCTCCAGCACAGATGGGTTGAGAACAGGCCTGTCCTAGCCTCTGCTTTCATTCCCACTTAGACTGTGCAAAACAAAATTATCGCACACTATTCAAGTCTGGCCTGCTATCAAGGCCAACATAAGCCATGTGTGTACCTGACAGCTACAGACAGAACTCACCACAGCTCCAGAACTTTTGGAGGCAGATGTTCGGGGGCATGGTAATACCGTAGGACCCAAGACAGAACTTCTCTCCACCGGTTCATTTCAGCCAGCGCCTGAATCCCCACAACACAGAGGGAGCATTTCACTTCTGCAGAACTGGTAAGGAAGAGACACCTAAATAAGTGCTTTGTATGACCATGTTCCCCCCTTGCACCCCGTTCCAGCAAGCTGCAGCCCTGCCTCGGTACTCTACAGTTCTCTGGCTGCCACTTCCCCTCCCCTCCCTCTTCTCATCCTTGATAAAAATACAAACCCAACCACCTTGAGAAGATGCACTGAGTCTGTATCAAAGGCGCAGGGAAGGCTGCCGGGCACACCTCATCTGCCTCAGCCATGCACAGATCCCGTCACTTGAAACACATCAGTAGGGACAGGCTGAGATCAAACAGCGGCCAAAGCCAAGTCGGGCTTTAAGCAGTTACTAACTCTGTTTTTAGCAACAAGCACCACCCTCAATTAAATTAATGAGGAAAGAGGAAAAAGCAAAACTAAGCCACAGCAAGGACCACAAGTGCTACTGCCATTCATACAGATAATAATCATATTTGAACCCAAGACGTTCCTCCCCCCCCCCCCAAAAATAATCTCATTAAAATGGGTAAACTAAACCCAAAAAACACCCTCTATAAAAAAAATATAAAGCCATAAAGGGGGCAGACAGGGCCTACAGCTATGCAAACCCAGCCTAAGGCTGGCACTGAGCAGCTCCCCCGCTCCGCATGCCCGGCGCCCC
>NW_009695307.1:0-440 GCF_000703405.1 Apaloderma vittatum | reverse complement strand
ATTAATGCAGAACACCATGAAATTCCCAAAGTTTCACCTTCTTTTTCTTGTAACTTGTAATGGTAGTTAATAAGGAATGGTAGCCCTTAGAAAGCTTTGACATGGTGCCTCAGCAACGGATTTGTAAGAAATACATCCACTATCTGATAAAGGACGACAGTCTTGTGAATTAGATAAAAGGTAAAAAATGAAAGAGTTGGGCAGCAATCTTTTACCTTACACAAGGTGGTTACTAAAGGAATCCCACAGAGATCTGTGTAGTGGTTTGTGTCTTTCAGTGTGCTTGTGAAAGATTTAAAGAATCTAGTTAATGAAGATGGAAAATTAAAACATAGAATAAAATTATTTGGGATTGTAAAATCTTAAACCGGCGTAATAAAATGCATAAAAATTGCTGGAATATGAGAACAAATCATGCAAACAATAGGAATTTTAATTCT
>NW_009695306.1:6856-13508 GCF_000703405.1 Apaloderma vittatum | reverse complement strand
TTTGGTTACATATTGTAACCCAAGACATGGTCAAAAAATTTTGCATTCGTAAAAGAATAATAATTGTCTTTATTTTTAATGAAAAATGACTGGAAGTAGTTAAAGCTTTGTACTGAGTTTGCAAGGCCTCAGGACTGAGGTTTGTCTAGCTTGCTCTGTCTGAACTACTTGACCTGTTTTAACTTACCAAAGGTGAGGTTGGTGCTACAGAAAACTGGTTTTAGGGGTAACGAGGAGAACAAACAAGTCTAGCATTCTGTGTCTAACATATGTAAAGGTCACAGTGTATAGTAAATTCAGACGTAGCATGGAGTTGCAGGCCACTGAAGAAGAGAAAGGTGCAAATGGTGTTGGTAAAGATTTAGAAATGGCCCCATGTTCTATCCTCATGGGTAATGTCAGAGAAAGCCAGTGTAGGATCTCAATAAGGCCTGGCAATAAATGGCTTAACAAGCTAAATGCTTTAAGAAGACAGAATAAAAAGAGGAATATAGACAGGGAGTAAATCCTTTCAGACATTGTGCAGCCTGCGTTCATCCAACATCAGATGGAACCTGGATAGATTTTCCCCAGCATGCTGCACGGAGCAGAGCAAATCCCATCCATGAAGAGATGCTCTCCTCTTTGGCCATCTGTAAGAAAACAACTCTAGTCCCAAGGATGTTCTCATGAGAACTTCCTTGCTGTACTGTTAGCTTAAGGTGAGGCCGAGCAGGTGGCATAACTGCCAGACAGGGCCTGCTTGAGACCACTATCTCCTCCAGCACACTATCTGCCACAAGGCTCCCAATAAGCTATCCCTAGGTCATAGCAAGAGGAAAGAGAAATCATAGACTTGTATAACATATTCCTCCTCACAAAGGAATGCAGATGCTGTCAACTCACCACCTACCATTACCAGCAAGAAGCTACCAGCCTCAGGAGCCAGAGAAGCAGGGAAAGGATGGTCATAACACCAGGACAGAGGTAGAAATTAAAGGTGTGTACAGGGATTTTAACTGTTTTATTACTGTTGCTGAGACTTTACTCTGTGTTCTAACTGTATTTCTTTTTCTTTAACAATTAGATCTGGACTAATAATGATTAAACTCTTAAGATGTTGAGTACACTAGCAATAAGTTCCTGGCTTTACATAATCATAAGGTGTGTTTCCTTTTTGTTCATTAACAAGAATTTGTATGCAAAACCATCTTGGTCTGAATGAATAGTGGACACTTCTGGAGATTGATTCATGTGTGAGCGAGTAAGCATCTGGATTCCTCTTTTTTTGTTCCAGACATTGCAGCTCTCCCAGTTCCCCACAACCAGAGTGGAGAAGGTCCAGCTCCCTTCTGAAACTTGCCCACTGGCAGAGATAATATTACAATGCTCACTGTTGTCCATTATTTTAATTTTTTAAGTCTCGTGGCAAGAGATTGAATAGGACTTCCACGATGCAGTGTTTCTGTTCTTGTCTCAGCGTCTATCACTGTCAGCCTATGCAAGTTTTGTGGGCATTGAAGTGCAAATGTCTAGCAGCAATTTCTGGAGACAAAGTGCTGTGTCAGTCATATTCAGGTATCCAGTATTGTATACAACATTATCACCCCTTTCGCATTTGGATGAGCACTCCAAAACATCTGTGAAAGACTACATAACAAAGATTAATATTTCTAAGAAAGAAAAAACATTCTATTTCTGATGTCTATGACTTTATCTTCAGAGGAAACAGACAAATCATTTTTCTTCAGTGATCTTTGGAACTAAGATTCATAATTCTGCCAGACAGACAAAAAGCAAATGCAGTAGTGGTATTGCTTTTAGAACATACTGTTATCTTCTTTCCCTTTAGTAAATTGTTATAGAAATTATGTCCCTCTTTTCTTTCCAGAAGATAACCATCTTACCATATTTATTTCTCTACCTCTCCTTCCCTGCCCCCCTGCCCTTTTCCTCTGAGAATATAAAATCTACCCCACAATCATCAAATACCTTTTCTCTCGGAGATGACCATACCATTACTTGCCTACCTAGGCCCTAAACAGATGTTTTCAGTTTCTGCTTAACTTTGAAATGTGCCAAGCCTATCTTAAACTTGAAGGGCTCTGATGCTCAGAAGTTTTCCTAATTCTCACAGCTAAACTGACTATGCCAATGAAACATTTATTTCACATAAAGAAAACCCTGCTTTTGCTCAGTAATAAATGTCAGCAAATGCTATCCTGATGAATTACTTCATCTCTCTATGGAAACCAAGCTCTCATCCAAAGCGTTTATCAATTGTTCTGCCTTGGCTCATAAGCTGAGGGATCCTTACTGGTTTATTTGTGTGAAGAAGGCACATGGTATTTACTGAGTCGTGATTCAGTCCTTAGATTTGAGGAGTTCATGACTCATTCACACCTGGTATTTTGATGTATCAACAGTAAATCTCTTCCATTCCAGACTGACTTGGTTACATGTTGATTTTGATTTAGCTGCTAAGCCTGTTTCTAATACTATACCACTTCTAGTAAGTTGTCCCTCAAATATGTGAAGAATATATAATTGCCTATTATGACCATGACTAGTATGTAATATTGTTCTAAAATTGTGGCTTGATTTCTACCAGATGAGTTTCTTAATTCATTCTTGAATCTCTTTCATAGATGAAAATAATCTCCCTGTAAAGTTGGAAATTTTTTCCACCAAAGGGACAACAAAAATAATGAACATGAACAGGTCTGTCACTGGAAAATAGCATCTGTCTGTCAGCTTTTGTTCCTTTACCTGGTCTATACCAAGACCCCAAGCCTAGGTTAATAGCAGAGGAACCGATAGGGCAAGTATGAGGTAATACAATTCGCTTTTGGGGAATAGCAGAAGTCACAACTGCTCTATTATTGCTCACTAAAGCAATGCAGTCCTGAGAGGAGGGCAGAACCTGACTTAGAGCAGGCAAAAAAAAACCCCATGTGCACTCCATGTAAAACACCCTATGTAGCATGAAAGCATGAAAGAGATTACAAGCAGGTATGAAGCACAGCCACAGCCCCTGCAGGAACCGGGGCAGAAGCAGCAGAGCAGGATTGTTCCAGCCCCTTTTCCCTGGGTAAGGATGCTGCAGCTGGGCAGTGCTGCTGGGTACCTGCAGCGGGTCCTCCACCTCCTCTGGCAGAGAGAAAGAGTGATCCTCTTTGATTTGCCATTCGCCACTGCAACTCAGCAGTCATCTCTAATGTATTGTCTTTTACTACATAACTAGGTTAAGTATATTCAGAATTTTAAGCAGGTTTATGGATGTGTGAATGTGTTTTCCAACCTCCCTACTTAGTAAGGTGATTGGTACTTGTATGCATTAGTTCCTTCTATCCTTTTTACTTCAGATGTACAAACATTCGTGGATAATTAGTTTCTCTACCGACAGCAGCAGGTAGGGTTTTTTCTCTTTCTCTACCTTTCTACCCATACAGCTGTATTAGTATACATCACTTAACAGGCACTTCATGAGAGATTTATCCTTTCAAGTAGCTGTGTTTCTTCTGAAGGAGCAAGATTCATGTTTTGTTGATACACTTGGAGACCTTTTCAATGGCTTTATAGAAATTTTCCTTTGAGCTATTGCTTTCTTCTTTTAACACAATGACACTCAAAAGCTTTTTCATTAAAAACATGTTATAGAATATCTAATAACGTTCAATCTCATCTAGGTTTCTGGAGTATCTAGATATATAGACCCAAACAACTTTCCAAAGAAAGCTGAACTATATGTTAAATTAAAGAGACAGTAAGTTTGGAAATGCATTTATTGATGTCTCCAGCTGGTCATTAACCATCTCCATAGATAGGATATTTACTTCTGTAACATGAAATGAGAAATTATATATATCAAATCAGGTAAAGAAAAGCAGAACTAATGTATGCAAATGTGTGTATTGTAAACACCCATCTTCCACTGGAAAAAAAAATCTGTGAAATATTGTACACGTAAGACTAGACGGTTAAGTTACAGTTTTGCCATTTAAAATCATACCAGCTATCACTTTAGATAGATATTTATCACCTTAGAAGTTTTGACAGAGTTTTAAACCTAGCCTTTACATGGTTGAATTTTTCAGGTTGTACTTTTCGAAGTAAAGCAAGGACTTACTTATATTCACACTAGTGCTGTTCTTCTGCAAAAGCTCTGTTTGCCTGGCCACAGTGCAATCACTCTTTCAGAAAATAGTGCAAGAAATCAGTGGGAAAGGTCCTATTGATTTTGGTGAAACCTGGAAAACTGGAGATGGAAATGTGGGACCAACAAAGCTATGGCAATTGATAAGTCAATTTGTCAGCTAATAGGATTATAATTGCTTATAGATTCAAAGAGTTGGAGCAATATAATAGCACTTAACCCTGCCAAACATCTCAGTTAAGATTTACTTTTCTCACAGAAGGAAAGAGCAGAAGTAATTTAGCAAATTATGGGCTGCAAATGGCTTAATTGTTCCAAGACATAAAGTGGAGTGGGAAGGTGGTACACTGGGAAATCATCTGGGGAATAAAAGGATACAAGAAATTCCTGGTGTGTTTAATGAATTCAACCTATAGAAGCAGTAATACACATGACCCTCCAGTAGTTTTGTGTCCATGCATCTCTCCCTCTAGTCTGAAATATGTTCTTAATTATCTTTTTATGCGGTAATGCAATTTAATGATTCCTGTTTCAGACATGACATCCGAGTTGACAAGCTTTTTTTGCTAAGAACTGTAATCATGAGATTCTTTAGACATTCCAGGCTGCGTTTGTCTTTGTGCTGCTATGTACACGCTAGATGGCACCGAATGCTTGTTACTCAGTGCCTCTATGCCCTGTCCAGAAAAGAAATTACAGCAGCCAGTGAAAGAAGTACTGAGCTTCCTGTTACCTCGAGCTTGAATTGTTGAAACTGCTAAAGACAGCAATAGAAATTGATAACTTTTCAGTTATGCCTGTAGCAGAATGAAATGTTGAAAAGACCTTGTGTACATGCAGTGTACTTACTGCAGCAAATTAGACAACAGTGATTATCCTTTCCGGATATTCTAGGTGCTCTCTAAAGATTCTGTTTAGAAGGAAGACAGTAATGCTGCTCTTGGCGTTACACAAATACACCTATCGATTCTTTGAATTTTATTGTTTTATTATTTTTTCAGAAGAGCTTAGAAGACATTAAGTTCCAACTACCCTGGTGAACAGTAAGAATGAAAAATAATTCATAGAAATAAAAATAAGAAAAAGTAAAAGTAGCCTGATCTTCTGCTGAAATATATGGAGACTATAACTCTCATTGAAAGTCAAAGTATAAAGTCATAATTAGAGCTTCTACCATATGGGAAAAAAATGTAAAACCAAAGGAACTATGAAGCAAACATTTTCATGGAATATTTCATTCTTAAGGGTTGATCTAGAAAGGGAAGGGCTGAACTCTAAAGCAGACACCAGTGCAGAAGTCCCCAGATGGTGATATTCTTTGATAACAATATTGTTGTCAAAGTACTACTTCTCAGAAAGTAATACTTACTTTCTAGATTACAGTTTTCACAAGTACATGGTAAAAATTAAGAAGCTGCTTCTTGTTGTATTTAATGCTCCGAGACCTCTAAAAAAATAGGTAAGCTTTAATATGTATTAATTTCACTCTTAAATTCTACATTTGTTTGCTTGCAATCAGGCTGATCAGGACACAATTTACGATAAAGCAGGAATACACAGTATTATTGGGAGCATGTCTTGTGCTCCTTTTTGTAATTTCCTCTTGGATTGTGTGTTTCTCCTTTCACATATAATCATGTTCTTTTCCAAGCACAGTGAGCCGGGGGATGCAGCCAAGTCCAGCTGCTATTATCTCCCAAACTGTAATAAAGTCCCACAAGAATATTTTTCAAGAATAATGAGAAGTCACGTAGGAGCAGCGGAATTATCCACCTAAAATACCAAGCAGCTGTGGCACTGGCAGGCTTTTAGAAGTTGGTATCACATCAGAGCACTGTTCTTGGCTCCTCTGTCTGTCCTTTGGATAACTGTGTCTCTGGCACCCAGAGTTTTGAGTGCTCTCTTTAACCACCATCAGTCGTCACAGGCACTACATCCTATGTGCCCACTGGACTCCAATCAGTCAAGATAACTTTCATAACTAAGTAACAGACATGATGAAGTTTGAACCTTTTCACAGCAAGCTCTGAGATGGCATCAAAGACACCGTCCAGTTTGTGGTACACTGTTGTGGGAATACTGTGAAGCATTTTGAAAAGAATCTGCAAAACTACAATCTGAGTTATCAATTCCTGTCTAAGAGTGTCTTGTATTGCACTAAGGTTCCCACTACTGCAGACTTCATATTGGTATTGTGTCCTGGCTTTGGCTGGAATAATTTGCTTCCCAGTAGCTGGTGTAGTGCTATGAACTGGATATAGAATGAGGATAATGTTGATAATACACTGGTGTTTTAGTTGTTGCTGAGCAATGTTTATACTAAGACAAGGATTTACCAGCGTTACACACCGCCCCGTCAGAAGAGGCTGGGGGTGCACAGGAAGCTGGGAGGGGACACAGTCAGGACAGCTGACCCAAACTGGCCAAAGGAACGTTCCCAACCATGTGATGTCATGCCAGTATATAAACTGGGGGAGTTGTCCGCGTGGCACCGAGGCTCAGGGATTGGTTAGACAT
>NW_009695306.1:0-6836 GCF_000703405.1 Apaloderma vittatum | reverse complement strand
TTGTATTGTGCATCACTAGTTTTGTATATTCTCTTCTTATTATTCTTACTATTATCCCTTCCCTTTCCGTTCTACTAAACTGTCTTTATATCACTCCATGAATTTTACTTTTTTTTTTTCCCCAGTTCTCTCCCCTATCCCACTGGGGTAGGGGAAGGAAGGGTGTGAGCAACCGCATGGTGCTTAAAAAAATCTGAAAGCTTAGAACTCCCAAGATCTGCAACAGAGAAAGACTATGCAGTGATCCTAATGTCATTTATCAATATCTCATATATAGATATGCTCCTCCATGATCTTGCTTCAGTGGTATTCATTCGCAGTGAGGACAGAGGGAAGGTATTGCAATTACCACGGTTGAAATCCAAAGTTCAGGCCAACATTTTAGAGGCAGAACTGAGCACAAGCTTCCTTGAGGCTAACAGCTTCAAAGTTTCTACACAAAAACTGGATGAGATACCCTGAGGAAGGACTGGCTAACACAGAGTTCAGATAAACAAACAACAGATGTGCAGAGACTTACTATTGGTTTCATCCTGCTACATGTGGGAATAGTACTCCCTGATCTAGTGATGGAAAGGCATTTTAGGGACAGAAAGACTACAAATCCTTCGCACTCAGGTAAATCTTAGTAGGAGACTTCAGTTGCAGTAGGTGATCTAGATCACTGGAACTCTTTGACTGGAAGACAAACATACTGTGAAAGAAAAGGTAAGTTTTTAGATAAGGAGCCAGCCGTAACTCTTCACTGGAGATAATGAAGCAAAGAGCTGAAGGATATTCCCATGAGTTATTTTCATGATGTCAGCAGTAAGGAGTACACAGATATTTCCTCTTTCCTCCTTTACTATTGGCCCACACAGAATAGAATTACAGAGAGAGAAGATGCAGCTCAAACAATTATTTTGTGTCGAGGAAACTCCTGCCTGCACAAATTCCAGTAGATATCGTAGTCCCAAATACTATGCACATTATGGACATTACTGATTCCCTTTTGGGGTGTACATTCTCAATGTAGCAGGAACATTTTTGTAGAAGAAGAGTCACTAACATGGATTGAGTATCTATTCCAATTTTTTTGCTGTTATGGAGATTTTAGGTACCTTTCAGCTGAAGTAATTGTATTTAAGTACCAAATCTATCCAACTGAAGGCTTGTTTTTAGAGGAGACAACTTGGATGAGGCGACCCAGTACACAAAGGCTGCTGCTGCAGTTCTTAAATCCTACCTACCCCCATCTCATGAGTAATGTTAAATTTGACAGATATCACAGTGATCTGCTGAAAGCCTGAGGCAAAATTATTCACATTGTCCCTGGAACTTCACAGTGCAGTCTTGGAAGTTAATTATGTGAAGTGTAGCAAACATATGTTTAGTTTCAAATAATTTTAAAATTTAATTCTATTGAAGAATCAATTCAATGTATAATCTCAACTTGCTTTCTTTTTTTTTTCATTTTGATTACTTGCTGGATTGATGAATGCTTCTCATCTGGCTTTCTGAAAAGTTTATTCTATCAGCGAGTGGAGATACTATTGCAAATCTTCATCTGATGTCTCATCAGGTAGCTATCACAAGTTCGATGTCATAGCTTTTGCTTAAGTTAATATTTTTTTCTTTCAGTAACAGTCCACACAGCTGGTAGTGGAAACTTCTGGCTTTTTTGTTTATGATAAGTGTCTTCTTTCTAAGCTGAACGTCCTACAGTGAATTAAATTGTCTTTTACAAAGAAGTCTCCAGTTGTTCATTGTTAAATATTAAGTCTAAGTGCAGGGTTCTGTCCCTACATGTAGAATGTTTCTGGACAGAGTTATTAATATCAGACTTAGCCTCACTGTATTTTATTATTTCTAACCTCTTAAAGCAATTTTATTTACTTTGTCTTGTGGACTGAAAGCCCTCTATCACACTATTATTTTGTGATGCTATTTCTATAGGCAATAGGAGAGTTCCATTTTCATTTTTGCACTGTGTCAACTTGTACTACATCTATTTATATGATGTGCAGTCTCAGTATATCATCTATGCAGACGGCAATAACATACCATATTGCAAACAGTGGAAACATGACCTTCACATTATTTTTGTTCTTTGTCAACACACAACACTAAGTATGTTCCAGTGAGTGAAATCAGAGTTTTGCCATGAAATTTTCATAATTTCATAAGAATAATTTGCACTGAACAGCATACAAACTCCCTAGTTTTCGTTCTACAAACAGTAAAAATTAATTTAAGAGATTAGAAATGTAGTTTAGGTTGCTACTCCTTGCTACTAGAAAATAGCAGAGATTCCCAACAACTTTAATCATAACTAAAAAGCTATAATTTAATACTTTCTGTTATGTTGCAGTCATATAGCAGACACTCCCTTTAGTTAATTTAGGTTGTCTCTGGGCTTTTAATGCTAACTACCAGTTATAATGGGCAGTCGTGTACTATAGTAATCTCATTTCTTACCCAGAGTATCAAAAGGTACATGTAATCAACAGGCCGTTTCGGTGACCACAAATTGCAAGTCCTGCAGATACAGACACCTCAAGTAAGGGTGTAATATGTAAAGCAAGGTATTAGAGGAATAGTACATTAGAAGCAATCAGTGTAAGAGAACAATGTCTCATTCCTTTTGCAGTTAGACCATAGCTACCCCTTGCATTAGTGTATGTCACAAAGATACCCAGTCATTGATGAAAGTCACAAATCTGAAATGAAAAATATCAGACCACCTTTCTTAGTTGCCTACAGTATACAATGTTTCATGAAAATTTATTTTTTTGGTATCCCAGTTAATCTACATTCAGGTGGTGGAGAAAAATAGATGCCTGTAAAAAATCCGTGACTGGAGCTCCAGTTAATCCAGCTCAGATATTTTACTTAACTGACGGATTAGATCAGTGATCAAATGTCTACCCATTTTTCTAAATACAGAGAATCAACAAGAAAAGGCAGACATTTTGATTGACGTGCAATACAGTTTCCCAGAATTTTTTAGTGAAGGACCATGGGATTACAGTGGTGGATTTTAGCATATAAGCGTTATGAAGCCACAAGAAGAGCAGAGAAAGGAGATCTTTGGGTTAATACTGGCAATGGCATATTTGGATGAGGTGTTTGGTCCCAGACCCCAGGATCTGCACTGGCTTTTTTAGCCTAATGAAGATAGCAAACTCATTTCAGTGAGCCAGGGTCAAAGCACTCTGCCTTCTCTAGGAGACTGACCCAACCACAAGTGCTTGAATCAATCTCTCAGTAACCAGTTCTGCAACTAGTCTTATATTTTTCTCATGCCTGCACAGAGAGTCACTCCATTTCACAGGTCTGAAGACTTATTCTGCCTTTGGGCAAATGAACTGAGGTGGGTCTTACCTGCCTCTCCACTGAAATCTGTTTCATACTCAGAAATTAGTTTTCCTGTGTCCTTGATTCAGACACATCTGAACTTACTTGGACAACTAAAATTCAACACCTGAAATTTTCTGGAGACCTCTAGCTAATATGGGAACCTCTGAAGTTGAGAAACCCTGGACAGCAGAACCTAGGTGGTCTACGTTGTGTAATTCAGGAACTGGAACTCTCAGACCTAAGCCACAATTTAGCTGGGAACTAAGGAGATTAGGGGGTTATTTATCTAATACATCTAATGGGACCATTTTGTTTATAAATTCAGTCATTTCATAGAATCACAGAATGGCCTAGGCTGGAAGGGACCATAGAGATCATTTTAATCCAGCCTCCCTGCCGCCCCTGACTCCACCTCTCGACTAGATCAGGCAACACATGGGGACCGAATGGGAATTGAACCCGCGACCTTGGTGTTGTCAGCGCCACGCTCAACTGACTGAGCTAACCGGCCCCCTATTTTAAAAGACAGGAGAAACGAATCATAGAATCACAGAATTGCCTAGGCTGGAAGGGACCTTAGAGATCACTGAAGGTGTGAACAAGTAGATACGAAGGGCCGGCAGCTGCCTGGGTGGGAAGGCAGGAGCAGGGAGGGCTCACTGAGGTGACAGGGCCTGAAGAGGTCTGACACATGTCCAAGGCAGTCACACTCAGTGGTGAGCACAGTCACCAAAGGCTGTGTAAATACATAGTGAGAGAAGCTGCAGTCCATCAGAAAATAGCAAACCCACCTTCCTTGACTTTGTAAGAACAAGGAAGAAGAAACGACATCTGACTCAAATTTCTATGTATCATGAATGGAACAAAGATAAGCAGTAAAACCCGTCACAGGACACAAGAGGAGCTGCCTACACTGAATCACTGAGCTCTCTGAAAAGAAGAAAATGGAGTAAATCTTTCCTCTATTTTTTTTTCCCTCCAAGTTGTGGAAGTTTTTTTCTTTTTACCAGTATTTCATTATTTTCCAGTGAAACACCATTCCACACTGCCACATTTGGTGCACTTTTGCCTTCTTTGGCTATACCTTACACATTTAGCAAAATGCCTTACAACCTCTGAATGGCTGACAGTCTGCCTTCTGGGAAGACTGCTAAAGGTAATTAAGTAAAACCAGATCTATTCTCAGTAAGCTTAAATTTATTTTAGAGGCAATTGTTCCCACATTAAGAAAAAAATAGGGAGTTGGAAATTAAAAAAAAATCTAAAAAAAAATGTGGTTAAAATGTTCAAATGAGAAGGATTTCTTAAAAGCCATAACTGGTGTGTTGGGAGGGGCTTAAAACAGAGAGAAGCCTTTTAATTTAAATCAAGTCAAATCCTTAAGTTCACAATTAGGCCTCACTCATACACAGATGTGATAAGTTTACAAAAACTAATTCATCTGGGTTAGGATGTGGCTTTCCCCTAACATCCATCTCTTTGATCATCCCTCTCATTACCATATATGTACAAAAAACAAGCACTTATAATATTATTTGTTCCAGGAAAGCAATTCTCAAGATCTGAAATACTTTATCAACATGCTTACTTGATGGATATTTTACAGGTGAAGAGGTCTTTACTCATTTCCTCGTCTTTGCAAGCACTGTTTCTAATGAAATCCATGAGATATTGGTTGTTTATTACCTTTAGAAAATAAGGCTAGAGTCTTAGTTAATTTGTTCAATTTTATATTTCAAAGTCAGGTTACATATATGTGTAACAAATACCATTTGGCACAGTTCTTGGCTTGTTTTAAATTAGTACCATATTTTACTTTAAATGATTCCTCAGGTTTTAAAATCTTCTAATTTTACAAATATTTGTATACAGCACAAGTCCAATACAAATGGCAATGCTTTCACAAAACAAAGCAGTTGCTACAGTTCCCTTAAACTTATTATTATATTCAATCATATTTATGGAGATACAGTACACGTATGAAATACAATACAAACAAAGAGGCAGTTAGCAGCAAAGCAAAATAGCTCATTATATGCTTAGAATGACAGTTTCATTACTGCCCTACAAAAATTTCACAGTTGCAATAAGATATGTTGTAAATGTAAGTTATTTTGAGTTTAAAGGCACAGCAGGCTTGTGTTCTGTGTAGCTCTGCAATTTTTATTTTTTATGAACCATAATAATTTGAAATTTGCATTAAAAATAATGCTAAAATGAAAGAAAATAATTGTGAGACTTTAGTTCATCGAATTTAGGCATCCTAAATGCCTGATTCTAAGATTAGAATTAATCCTCTGAGTTAAGTTATAGAGAGAAAGAGAGGGAGGTATTTCTGAAGGCTGCAAATAGAGATCTGTCTTAAATTTAAGCATTTAGGTGAGATAATCTGGCTCCTACCTTGACCAGTCAGGCACTATAACTGGAGGCGTTACTGCCATGCAGCTGACAACAGTCTGTTTTATGTAATCATTATATATTTAGAAAAACAGGAAGAGTAAATAGGCCCATTTAACACAAATAATTAAATACACAAATAATTAAAATACATCTTGGATTTTTGTATGATGTCTGCATGTGATGTAGGCTCCTAGGAATCTCAGAAAATGGAGAATCCATGATTGTTCCATGACAACCTTCCCAGAACTTAATTATCTGACTACTAAGATGTGTTGTCTTCTGCATAAGTTTATATATAGTATAAATATATAACCCTATAAATGTTATATAGCCCTATAAAAGACTAAATATATTACATTTTTCTTTATCTGCAATATATATATACTGTGTTAGGACTGAGCAGAAAGTACATGCTCCTGATTATAGAGATTATTTAAGTTTCAAACCGTGGTTACTACGTGAAGCTGAAAGAAACATCCATCTTTTTCTGTTGAGAACTGTAGTGAATAGGTCCTTTCCAGAGTTATTTCCAGTGTGTCTTGGTACAAGGTCGATGACTTCAATGCACATTTCTGTAGTCAACTGAACAAGATACTAATGCTTCCTGCTGCACACCGCTAAATATTTTAACTAATCACTGATGTGGCTTTGGTCCTTAACATGTAAAAGTCTTCTGAAATATCCTCTGGCATGCTTCAGGAGTTAGTGTGGACAAAAGATGTGCACAGAGATGAGGCAGTTTCAATGAGGCCATCTTTCAGAAAGCCAGGTTATGGAAATGACCGATACTGTGACAGCTGGCTTCTGTATCAGAGAAGTACCCTGTGCAATTTCAGGGTTTTAACCTGCTATTTGTTACTTTTTGCTTTTCTTGAGAAGCTGGAAGTGTTTTAAAGGCCTGATCCAGACATCAGTGCCCTGGAATTGGACTCCTTGGAGACAAATTCATACTCTCACAAGCTTTTGTTTGTTTCTTTGTTTTAAATAAAGTTGATTTTAATTACATATTTTTCTTACACCATAGGCTTTTCTTCATAAGACAGGGTATTATTCCTTTATTTGACATACACACACACATATATATATGTATATATATA